>NW_006293003.1:584053-603202 GCF_000327345.1 Myotis davidii
CCACCCATGTTGATGGCCTGACTGAAGCAAGCATCACATCCCAAGCCATGCTTACTTTCCCTGGGAGTGCAGGACACCGTGGGCATCCCGGGGGAGAAAGCCCTCCAATGGCCTGCGCTCCCTTTGTGATGTCTGCCCCTCTGTAGGTGTGTGTGGGACATTGGGTGGCCACTCTGAGTCTACTTACAGATCCTTGGCACTGGGAACAAGCGTGCTTGCCTATTTGCTCTACACTCAAAACATTCAAAATCCAACCACTTCTTTCCATCTCTGTTTCTACCTCTCAGATCTGAGCTCATATCTCACCTGGATTGTCACTGGCCTCTTTGCTGCTCCATGGCATCTATAGTCTGATTACCACATAGCAGAAAGAAGGATCCTTAACCTTACACATGTCTCTTCTCTGCTCAGAGCCCTCCTGTGATACCACATTTTTCTCGGAGTAAAAGCCAGGCTCCTGACAATATTCTGAAAGGCCCTCTGGGATCTGAACCCTGTGACTGCCCGGCCTTACCTCATCCATCTCTCTCCCTCACCCCTTCTGCTCCAGCCACATTGGCCTCCTTATTGTATCTTTAACAAATCAGCTGTGTTCCTGCCTCAGGACTTTTGCACTGGCTGTTCCCACTCTACAGAATGCTTTGACCTCAGATATCTGTATGGCTTGTTCTTGCTCCCTTCAGGTCTCTGCTCCAATGCTACCCCATTAGAGGCATCCTCATGGACCACTAGACTTAAAACCTCAGGTCTGTGCACTACAACAGCAGAGTTGAATAGTTCTGACAGAGACTGTATGGATCACAAAGCCTAAAATTTCTGTTCCATAGCTGTGTTCCTTTGCAGAAAATGTTTGCTAATCCCTGATTTAAACAAATTATAGTGTTTTTAATTTTTTATTTCTTGCCTCAAGAGTTAAGACTAGAATCTGTCCACTTACTCAATATTTATTGACAAGCTACTAGGTGCAACCCCCATTGTAGACACTGCAATAGGGAACAAACCAGGTGGAGGTCCTGCTATCCCAGAGCCTACGTTCCAGTGGAGGAGACAGTAAACAAGGGGTGATGAGTGCTATTGATAAAACTAAAGCAGAGCGTGGGAGAGCATTTAATGGTTCAGGATGGCTGCATAAGCGCTAGCCATTACCTCTGTAGTTCAACAACCAACAGGAAGGAGGGAGTGATATAGAAAGGCATGGCCCTTCCCTTTAAGGACACTTCCTGGAAGTCACACAGGGCACCTGAATCCCATTGACCAGCAAACTTAGTCACATGGTTATGCCTATCTGCAAAGGAGTTTGGGAAATGCAGTCTTTATTCAGATGTCCTATTTTCAACCTCAAACCAGAAGAGTGTAGAACAGATATTGAGGAATGGTTAGCATTGTCTGTTTCAACCTGACAAACTCACCTTTAAGGATCAACTCTTGGGAAAACCTTCAAGACCCCCTACCCCCAACACCCTGCCCCAGGTGCATCTGTTGCCCCTCACTTTATAATTCCTTAGCACTTTTATTGGGATTTATCTGTTTCTGTATCTGACTTTCCACTGAACTACAACCTCCCTGAGGGTAGAGACCTTATGCTATTCATCTTCTGGAGACTTTTGCTCACTTGGTCGGAGTTGGTGTTGGCCATTATTAGCTCATAGCTGCCTCCTTCTCAGGGGTACTTCTCTTGGTCAATGGTATCCACTTTACTCAGAGGTATCTGGGAGGTCACCCTGCCCCACCGCCTAGGGTGAAGGAGAGGCATAGTCTACAAAAGCCTGGACTCTGATTTAAGGGGAGGGGACAACTCTGTGGTGACTTTCCCGCTCAAGGGCACCCCGAGGGATCAGGCTGAGGTACGTGGCCCAATATTCTTGGGATTGTCCATTTTAGCACCGGAAGACCGCATTCTGGGCAAACTGGGAGAGTTGGTTGTCAGTCTTCTGCTGAGCCCACATCTCTCTTTCGCTGTTTGCCCCAGCCATCCTGCTTCCCTTCCTCCACTGCAAGTTCCTCCAGAGAGCCCGCCCTCAATAAATTACATGCACAAGCATCTCATTCCAGCCTCTGCTTCCAGGGAACCGGCCTTTTCCAGTGTTCCCTCCTCTCTGAGTGCAGCCAGTTCTCGCCAGGGCTCTTGGCTGCAGGTGAGGGGCTTCTGTCATAACCCACAGAGTTTACAGCTAAACTTGGCATTCGGCTGTTCTGGTGACTCAGTGTGAGTGGAAGTCATCCCTCTGCTGCTCTTTTCAGTGGCTACTTGTGGTTGCCCCCATATTTCAGCGTGTGGGTCTCCCTTGACATTCTTTACCCTTGGCAGGCGCTGCATTCTTGGCTTGTCTCTCCTGCTCTTGCTCTTTGATCTGAAACCAAGGCTGCTCCTTTCAGGCCACTGCTGATTTCTAGACGATCAGACCCTTTTCTTTCTGAGAGGTAGCACAGTGTGGAGTAAAGAGCAAGCTGGCTTCTAGCCCTGGCCCGGGGCAAATCTGTGAAATTCTTTATGCCAAGTTTCACGATACTAGGAAAAAAATGGCTTATTGGGTTATTGAAGAGATCATAAAACACTTAGCATAGTGGCTGGCATAACCTGGCACTCAACAGAGGCACTTCCTCTGGGTCTCTGGTCCCAGGTTCCTCCCTGTGAGAAGAGGTGGCTGGCTTGGATGTTTGTATCACTTCTATACATCTACTAGAGGCCTGGTGCACAGATTTGTGCACCAGTGGGGTCCCTTGGCCTGGCCTGTGCCCTCTCGCAATCCGGGACCCCTTGGGGGACGTTGGACTGCTGGTTTTAGCCCCATCCCTGTAGGCCAGGCTGAGGGACTGCACCGGTATGCATATAAGATCTTTGGTTAATCTCTTCCTGCCCTCCCCCTCTCCCCTTCTCTCTGAGATTCATCCTCAGAGAGAGGATGAATGTTTCCATGCCTATGCATTGAGTATCTGCCCCCTGGTGTTCAGTGTGTGTCATAGCTACTGGTCAAACAGTCAAACAGTCGCTTAGGCTGTGATAGATATGTGTCTACATTGAATATATATGAGGAGGGTGTAAGAGGAGGCAGAAATATGACAGGAATAACTGGTTTGGTTGGAGAGTGTTAAATTAGCAAAGCTGTATAAATGGCATGCCTATATTATCTAGTATTAGTGGTTCGGTGCACAAATTCATGCACCTGAAAGGAAAATTAGAAGAAATATTTTAATATTGCTATTTGCCCTTTCTTTGTAATATTGCTATTTGCCGTCCCCTCACATGCTCCACCATCCTGCCTGCAAGGCGGTTGGTGGGGCAATCGGGCCTGATCAGGGCCGGCAGTGCCTCCATTGCCACCTGCTGCCAGCACCGCGGTCACCGGCACATGCCATGTTTCGTGCCGCTCCCTGGTGGTCAGCACACAGCATAGCGAGCAGTTGAACTCCTGATTGAGACAATTAGGCTTTTATTATATAAGATGTTTCATTCCCTATGGGTTTCAAGAGGAGACTGTTTCCTTGGCTTCTTTGCTTGCTCAACCTTGCGACTTGCCCCTACTTCTTGGAGCTTTCTGTGAACCAGGTTCTCCCCCCCCCCCGGCTATTGCAGAGCCCCTAATTAGTTCTCTATCCCAAGGCTTTTCTCCTGCACATCTTCCTCAAATAGCACTCTTCCTATATACTCCCCTCTTGAAGAACCTTCAATAGCTTCCTTCCAATTAGAAACAAATTAAAGCTCAGACATATTGGTTTGCTCCTAAAGGCTCTCCATTCAGGAGTCAGCTCCATGTGTGGTCCCTTTGCACAAATCATGACTATGACCTCACCCATCAGCTCTTCAGATATGGGCCCTTCCTGGTGAGAGGCTGAATGGGACATTAAGAAGGATGCTCAGTTCTGTGATGTTTGATCTTGTCCCAAGGGCAGAAAATACCTGGTGCCCAGCTGCTGGGGAGAAGCACCCCTCAGCCCCCGTTCATGTCAGCCACCCGCTCACCTTTAGGACACTCAGACCAGAGAGAGGTCCAAGGCTTGGGCTTCATCCTATGAATCTTAGGATAAATGCCCAAATGAGCTGAGTCTGAAATCAAAGAATGAAATGGAAACTTGCAAAGTCCTCTGAGGTTTTTTTACGTCCAGTTTTGGGCTGTGGCAGAAACGGGTGGTAAGGGGAGTGAAGGGATTTCCCTGAGGAGCTGAGGGAGGAATGGGGGGCTAAATGGAGGCAGATGAGCTGGCACAGCGTGGACACCTCAGGGAGCAGGCAGCGCTGCAATGAATAGAGATGGGCTGGCTCTGCATGTCAGGAGCAAAGACGGGTTAAACGTGGGTTAACAGCGACTGAGTCACCATTTTATCCTCCCCTAGGAGAGGAAGGCTCAGTCTGCCACCTCAGTTGTGGGGAAAAAGACATTTCAGCAGCTGGTCTGGGAGCCACGTTGTGGCTCTGTGTGGCTGTCAGTCCTCCCTGGGTGGGGATGTGATAATATAGAGCTGTCTGCAGGCTCGTCAGCAACTCCCCTCTCTGCCTGCAGCCAAGCTTCAGAATCTGTTGGGGTTGCAGAAGGTACTCAGGGGCCAGATTCCCGCCCTGAGCCATCCTCCCCTGTCTGGGGAGCTGGACACATAGGAAACAACAGCTGGACAAGAGATCAGGCTCTTTTATTCATCTCTGGGCAGATTGATCCTGGCCTGAGATGGCTCTTGCTGGGGCCCTGTGCCCTCTTATGTTGCAGGTCATGGGCAGCCTTTGCAATTGGGCCTTGATGCAGTCACTTGTGGGCAGAGTTGCCATGTTGTACAGCTTCCGGAAAGGCAAATCTCATAAAATTCAATGTGCATAGTGTCCCCATGTGCTACATGGCAGCTTTGTTTGTTGGTATGCTGTGCCTTTGGGCACGTCCTATGCACGGGAAAGGCAACACTTTTATCTTTAAGAAGTCAGCCAGCCTTGGGGGCCTTCTCTGGTCTAGTTTGTACACAATTATGGAACAGGAGAAGTTTCCGGCTTCTTCTTCTGCTGGCTTGTCCACACTCTAGTGGAACGGTATGCTAGTGTGTATTCCACCCATTGTCTATTATGCAAATATAACAATAATCCACATGCAGAAGAATGAAATTGGACACCATCTTACACCATTCACAAAAATAAACTCAAAATGGTTTAATGACTTAAACATAAGACTTGAAACCATAAAACTTTTTAGAAGAAAACATAGGGGAAAAGCTCCTGATATTGGTCTTGCCAATGAATTTTTAGATAAGACACAAAAGCACAGGCAATAAAAGAAAAAGAAGGGAGACTATATTAATCTAAAAAGTTTCTGCACAGCAAGGGAAACAATCGACAAAATAAGAAGGCAACCTATGAAATGGGAGAAAACATTTGCAAACAATATATCTGATAAGGGGTTGATATCCAAAACATAAGAAACTTATACAACTCAAGAGTAAAAAAACAAACAAAACAAAAAACTCCAAATAACCTGATATAAAAGTGAGCAAAGCACCTGAATAGATATTTTTTCCAAAGAACACATAAAAATGGCCAACAGGTACATTAGTGCTCTACATCATCAATCATCAGGGGAATGTAAATCAAAACCACAATTATATATCACCTTGCACCTGTTAGGATGGTTTTTATCAAAAGCACAAGAAATAACAAGTGTTAGCAAGGATGTGGGGCAAAGGGAACCCTCGTATACTGATGTTGGCAAAGCAAATTGGTGCAACTACTATGGAAAATAGTATGGAGGTTCCTCAAAAAATAAAAACTAGAACTATGGTACTATCGCACTTCTGAGTGTGTATACAAAGGAATAGAAGTCAGTATCTCGAAGAGATATCTATGTTCCCATGTTCATAGCAGCATTAGTAGCAGTAGCCAAGATATGGGAATAACCTAGGTGCATGTGGATGGAAGACTGAATAGAGCAGATGTGGTGTATATACTATCATCCAGCCATGAGAAAGAAGGAGATCCTGCCATTGCAGAACCTTGGGTGAGCATAGAAGGTATTATGCTAAGCGAAATAGGTCAGACGTGGAATCTAAAAAATAGAGTTGAACCCAAAGAAGCAAAGAGTATACTGGTGATTAACAGGGTGGGGTGGGTGAGAGAAATGAGGACATGTTGATCAAAGTGTACAGAGTTATAGTTATGTAAGATGAATACATCTAGAGATAGAACTTATTAATAATAATGTGTTGTATGCTAGACATTTGCTAAGAGAGTAGATTGTTAGCATTCTCATCACAAAAAAGGTAACTGTGTGAGGTGATGGGTGTGTTAATTACTCTGATTGTGGTGATCATTTCACAAAGTAGATGCATATCAAATCATCACATTGTACACTTAGAATATGTGCACTTTTATTTGTCAGTTATGCCTCAATAAAACTGGAGAAAATAAAAAGAAACAGAGCATGACCAGTACCCCAGAGACCCCTGTGTCCTTCTAGTTCCTCCCTGACTCAGGAGTGGGCACTCTCCCAACTCCTATCATCAGTGGTTACTCTCCCTGTTCTAGACCTTCATGTGAATGGAACCATAGAGGACTGGCTCTTCTGTGCCTGGATTCCTTTGCCCAACATGATGCATGCAAGTTTCATTCAGGTTGTTATGTGTTGTAGTTTGATCATTCTCATTGGAGAATAGTATTCCATTGCACAAACACGCCACATCTTAATTGTCCATTCTGCTGTTCACGGGCATTGTGGTCCTTCTCCAAGTGGGGCTGGAGCAAATCATGTTGGAATGAATGCTCTTTGTTCATGTCTTTGTTGAATACATGGTGCCTGTAGTGTACTTAAGAGGAAAATTGCTGGGTCAGAGAGTATGCTGGTATTCAGTTTTAGGTGAACTTTTAAAAATCATTAAAACTTTATTTAAAATTAGGAAACATCTCAAATATAGAAAATCATGAGAAGTAATGTGAAATACCCTCTGAGTTCCAATCCTTAGTGAAGACATCTGATGCGTTGTTCTTCAGTAAATGGGCTGGCTAGCCTGGGGGTACAGTCCATGCTTCATCCCCTCACTAAAGGACATCATCTTAGTAGCCTGCTCTATCGGGGTGCTCCTTTATTCATGAAGTTGCCAAGTGTGGCAGGAATTGCTTCCCAGGGCCGTTCAGATTCCTTCTGCCAGGTCTGTGGGCCCAGAACTAGTGCCCTTGGACACTGGTGCCTCCCTAGAGGCATGGAGACCTGGAAGTGCCTAGAAGTATTCTGTCCCTCCCCCCACACCCAGGGCACCCATAGCCAGTGACTGGTGTGGAATAAAAAGTGCTGATTCCATTCCCTGGAGCCTGGACAGACTTTGAGGTGCAAGGTGAGGCCGGGACTTGGCGTTTGCATCCTCTCCTGGCCTCCTCCAATTTCCTGTCCTGCCTCCCCCCAGAACAGAAGACAGGCCTGGCCCCCTCCTGTTTCAGCCTGTGAGCTTTTCCTCACATTTTACCCTCTCTCAGCCTCACTGTCATCATCTGAGACATGGGGACACTGGAAGTATCACATCAGAGGACGTTGGGAGGGCCTAATGAGGTCATGCTTTGAAAGCACTTAGCAGGCATGGAGTAATCCCTTAAATGGGAGCTCCTGGGGGTGTGAACAGAATTATCTGATGTGTGTCCTTTGTGTCTGGCACATAGGAGATGGCCAGTGTGTTGCCACGCCTTCCTCTGTCATCCAGGGTGTCCAGTGCAGGTCCTTATGGTTAATTTTTAATTCAGTGAATAGTCAACACGGAAAGGCCGATCAGGATGCAACCATCCGATGGCAAAAGAATAAAAAGACAGATGCTGAAGAAACGTAAGGTGTGATCGCCTCCACGTAACTCATTTCCGGGGTTAATTTTAATTTTTTTCTTTTCATTTGTATGTTTTCCCCAATAAAAGTTTTAATTAAAAAATATCCAGACCCTGGGGACTTAACGATAAATTTCAGTGCAAAGCTCCTTGGAGAAAATGTCTTGGCTAAATAGACAGAACAGATTATTATTATTTATTATTATTTCCATTCCAAGAAATGGCGAACATTCTTTTGCACTTTTCTGAGTGATTTGTGGCTTCTGCAACTCTGGCCCGTGCTACAGGGAGAGGAGAGTGATGCCTTTTCGCTTTTAGAGATGCCCCGGGTCTGTGCTCGGGGATGGGAAGCAGGCATGCTGTGCACAGCTGTCTCTCCTCTGCCTTTATTACTGCGGCGTGTACCTCCCTGGGGCATCTTCCTTTTCCAAACCAAATAATTCAGACCCTGTTGTTTACCTCTGCAGAGGGATCAAGGTTACACCCATAGTAAAAGGGAGAAAAGCGACTCACAGGCTCGATCCTGAGTACCTCCCTGCCTTGGGGGTGGCTGCCAAGTTATTCCCAGCCCTGGGAATTACCTTCCAGGCTTGGGAACATTAGTCCTCTCAGCTGCAGAATGATTTATGTGCCTAAGAGACCCCTCTCCGCCTTTCCCATGACTCCTTGTCTGAAGTTCTCCTCCACCCTGGCTACACTGAGTTCCCAAGCCATGAGGAAGCAAGCAGGGAAATTGAGGCAGGGGGGAGGGAGGGAGAGACTTGAGAGGTGTGTGTCTGGGGCAAACGGGAAGCAGTGAGGATGACAGTATGCAGGAGCAGAAGAGGATGAAGCAGCATCTGCCAGGGCCGCCTCTGCAATACACCTCTCTTCTCTCTTCTCTCTTCTTCTCTCTTCTTCTCTCTTCTTCTCTCTTCTCTCTTCTCTCTTCTCTCTTTTCTCTTCTCTCTTCTCTCTTCTCTCTTTTCTCTTCTCTCTCTCCCATCTTCTCCTTCAGCCACCAGACACAACCTTCTCCTTTATGTGCAGCCAGACATTGCAGAGAACACTTCCCAGACCACTTGTTGGGGTTTGGGTCTCACCAAAAGCATAGCCTGGACCTGTATTTGAGTGTAAATGGTTAATTTGGAAGAGGAGTGCAGGAAAAACCATTATGAGAGTGAGGGATTGAGGCAGGATGGAAAGGGTCCAACAAAGGGTGTGTTATCAAATCAGTTACCACCCCTGTGGGCAACTGGGGCTCAGTCCCACTGGGAGTTCTGGGAGATGCTGTAGAATATGCACTTTAGGGTTATCAAAACCAAGGGTTGAGGAGCTGGGCTGTCAGTCATTGGTTGACAATTACTCCTGGGGAGGCGGTGGCTAGATCTCTCGGAATTCTAGCCTGCTATGGTCATGGACACAGTGGGCTCCTGCAGCCAGAAGGTATCAGGCAGATATGCAGTGCTGGCAATTGGAAGTCAGGGTCACAGGCACGGATATGTTAATTGCTCAGGGGATGCAGGCAGGACACCATCGCTTCTGCTGCACCATACAACTCAGAATGGTCTTTCTTGCCTCTGTGCTCAGAGTCAGGGTTACTTTTTAAAAAAAATATATTTTTATTGATTTCAGAGAGAGGGAGAGAGATAGAAACATCAATGATGAGAGAAAGGAACATGGATTGGCTGCCTCCTGCACGCCCCACACTGGGGTTCGAGCCCACAACCAGGGCCTGTGCCCTGATCGAGAATTGAACCATGACCTCCTGGTTCTTAGGTCAACACTCAATCACCGAGCCACACCAGTTAGGTGTCAGGGTTACTTTATATTTTTTAAACTTTACTTTTCCCCAAAGAATTATTTGAAGAACACCAACTCTGAGAAATGCTTCACGAGCATAGTCCAGCCCTGGGACCAAAAGATTTGGGGGATCTGCTGCATTTTCTATCACCTTTTACAGTATCACATGATTCTCTCATATGCTCCATGGCAATATCTTTCAGAAATGGAACCTGGTTGCCTTTGCTTACCTAGAGGGTCTCAATGGAATGTCTGCGAGCGTTATTTTCTGGAATGCAGCTCTGTGGGACCAGCATTCACGAAATACCCCAGAAAACACAGATTTAGCAAATTAATCAATATCATGTCTTGCGACATCCCCTATCCACCTTACATGAAAGGAGTATTGTGGGAAGGAGTTGGCACCTGGAGATGGATAGTGTGGACTCGTCTGAGAAGCCATTTAGGAAACACGAATGCCTGGCTCAGGGGAGATGGGACAGCTGCCTGTGAACGTGCCAGGAGTGCAAACGTCACAGGAAGCTGAATTTCAGCTCAAAGTCAGAAGGATATTTTTTCCCCCTCAGAATTAGAACTGAAAAGACCTGGCTGCCTGCATGGTCAGGCCCTAAGCTCCCTATCTCCGGGCTTCTTTCAGCAGAGGCTGGTTTTGTTCGGAACAGGGAAGGGGGACTTCTTGCCTTGGGTGAGAGTTAGGCCAGGAGCATTTAAGCTTATCCTGTCTCTCAGATTTTCCGTGCTGGGCTAGAAAGCATTGATTCCCAGCTAGCCTGGGAGCTGCTTGAGAGACAAGTTGTTTAACATTTCTCCATATTTCCCTCATGTCTGGGCTGGTTCTGGGCATATAGCAGGCCACCAATTAAAATTATTGAATGGATGAATGAGTAAATGAATGGGTTTCTGGGGGCCCACTAGCAAAGCTCCACTTTGGCAGCCTGACATGAGATGTTTAGAACATGGTTGCCACACCATCAGACCATGCCTGCATAGATTTAACATGAGGTTCAACCCTGAGCATCACAAATTGAAGAGATATCCTATATAATAAAAGTCCAGCGACCCTAACAGCGTAATGACCAGAACGACTGTTCGACCAGTCACCATGAGGTTCATTGACCACCTCTCAGTCCCTTCCCGCTTCCCCCAATCCACAGGCCCGATTGCTGGATGGCAAATAGGGAACTGGGGTGGGTGGCAGAGGGGTGGGACTGAGGACTGATCTCGGGCTAGGCCTAGGGACCCTACCTGTGCACGATTTCATGCGCTGGGCCTCTAGTATGATAGTAAGGACTATGTACCTGCAACTTTGTACCCTTTGACCAACATCTCCCCATTCCCCCACCTCCCTGCTCCTGGTAATCACTATGTATTCAACTTTTTTAGATTCCATATATAAGAGAGATCATACAATATTTGTCTGCTTATTTCACATAGCATAATGTCATCCAGGTTCAACCACATCATCACAAATGGCAGGCAAGTCATCCCCCTCCCCCCACACATACACACACAACTCAGTGGATTAAAATAATGATCATTTGTTACATTCACAGATTTTGTGGCTCAGCAGTTTAGACAGGGCACATGGGGATGGTTTGTCTCTGCTCCATGGTGTTTGGGGTCTCAGCTGGAAGCCCCTAGTCTGGAGGCTGGGGCCATCTGAAGGCCTATGCACCCATGTGTCTGGCGGCTGATGCTGGCTGGCAGCTGAGGTCCTCACCTCTTCTGCCCCAGGGCCTCTGGGCGAATTCTCTCCATGAGGTGATTTGGGCTTCTTCACAGTGTAGTGGCTGACTGCCCAGAGTGAGCTTCTGAGAAAGAGAAGCTGGATCCTTTTTATGACCTGCGCTAGGGAGTCAGGCATCATCACCCCTGTAATCTCTTATTCAGAACCGTCACCAGCCCCACCCAGATACAAGAGAAGAGAACATAGACCCCACCTTTTGGTGCGCAGAGTGTCTGTCCCAGCGATTGAGAGTGTGGGGGATTGGATACATACATATATATTTTTGCCTACCTTTGAAAAATCAACCTGCCACATAGTGAGTCTCATATGTCCCCCTGGAGGGCTCTGCAGGGGAGAGTTGAGGTAAGCCCTCCTCCCACCTTGCTCAGCTATGAGGACAGTGATAGGAGGGCCAGGAAGTGGGCAGTAGCCAAGTTATATGACATTTTCCTAGTGACCTTTGCTGGAGGGAGTAGGGTAATGTCCCAACTTCAAACAGAGCCTTGAAAAGGAATCTGAGTGTGACCTTCACAGAGGCAGCCTGGCCACCTGGGAACACTTGGCCCTCAGGGTGGGCTGAGGCTTGGTGTGGGAAGAAGTGGAGGATTGTGACAGGAGCCCCCCTGCTGGAGAAGAACACATATTGGGTGAGGGCTGCGTGAACTATGACCAGGCTGCTTCAGACCCTCTGCCTCAGGTGGGTACCAGCTGGTCCCCTCACCTGAAATAATACCTATCCCCCCATCTGCCCTAATATTGGAATTGTACCTATCCTCAATCCTACTTCCTCTGAGTGGAAATAATTTATGTGGGAGGTGATGCCAGGAAGCACTGGCCAGCCATGTGCTGAATCCATGTCTTTACACACGCTGAGAATGGCTTCTCTGCGTTACACTCAACCTTCTATCCATCCTTCAAAACTTCAGCTTTTTAAACTGGACATGCCATTCCCCAATAGCATGTGCCTACATACATGCTATTCCCTCTGTCTGGAAGGTTCCCCCCGCTACACATCCTCTTTACCAGACTAACTCCTTCTTAGCCTTTATTCATTTGCTCAGACAAACCTTCCCTGCCTACCTGCTACCTACTCCCCCACATGGGTCACATTCCCTGTTGCATCACCCTACATTTCCCCTTCTTGGCACTTCTCCCAGTCCTCCTCATATGACTCATTAGGTAACTGGATATTTAATGTCCGTTTCTTCAGCTAGGAGGTAAGCTCCCTGGAGGAGGGACCTGGCCTGTCTTGTTCACCATGTGTGGCAAATACAGTGGATTGGCTTGTGTCACATGCAGGTAGGGTTCTGGAGACTTCTTTTAAAATCTTCACCTGACAATATGTTTTTATTAATTTTGAGAGAGAGAGAGAGAGAGAGAGAGAGAGAGAGAGAGAGAGAGAGAGAGATTAGAGAGATAGAGAAACATCATTGTGAAAGAGAAACATTGATTGATTGCCTCCCGAACATGCCCAGCCTGGGGATTGAACCTGCAACATTTTGGTGTACAGCACAATGCTCCAACCAACTGAGCCATGTGGCCAGGGCTGGTGGTGAGAGTTTTTTTTTTTTTCATCCATTAGAAAACTCAGCAAGTCTTGGACTCAGGCACTGACTCACATGTGTGATGACAGGCAGCAGGCTGGGCATGTTTTGTTGGGTGGGTCATGGCAGAGGCAGTGGATTTCTGACCATGGAGGGGTCCTTATTACTGCTGAGCCTCGGCAGCCTGCTCCTGAAAGTTCAAGTGCCATATTCTGCAATTTGACTTTTCTGCTCAAATTAGTGAAAGTGGCTTCTGTTCTCTGCAGCTGTTCACAGACCCTCTATCCTGCTTCATCTCCTAGATCTAAGATGGTGCCTAGTACATAGTTGGGGCTCAATGTGATTAAATAAACACTTGAAAGAATCAAGAATGATTTATCCTGCAATCTGAAGACTGTCCTCTAGATGAGCTTCAGAAAGTTCAGGTCTATCAGCAAGCCCTTGAACCCTTTAGCTCCTCTGCTTTCCACTAACCATGAATGACCTCTTGACAGAGGTGTCAGCATTTACCTGGATGGTATCATGATTTATTTCAAGTTGAATTAGAAGGGACCCATGGCCTTTGCAGCCCTGAATCAGCTGTGGGAACATCTGTCTTTAACCTTGAGATGCTTAAGAGTCCAGAAGTGAATAGAGTGTCAGCCATTCCAGAGGGTGATACCCCTGGCTCACTCAGTGACATCAAGGGTATGATTTCTGGGTTTGCCAGATACAGCATTACCAACGATACCCCCCCACTTCTCCCTCCTAACCGGTCCCAGTAGCTGACTTCATCCAGAAGAGAATGCGGTATGTCAGGTAGCTGACCTTCACCTGGGCCTTCGAGTGACCAAAGATCTTGCCCAACTCTACCTCAAGAGGGACCTGGCCAGACTCTACCTGGATCTGAGTCTTCAGAGCTGTGGAGAGGGCCATATTGCCAGCCCCAGTGCCAGCATCTACAGCAGGGTCTCCTTGTTCAGGAAGCCAGCTCTAGTCAGGCAACTGTCTTTGAGGAGGTGAGAAAGCACTAATTTGAGAGGCTTTGCCCCTGACAGTGGATTTGCTCCAGCAGTGACTCATCCAGGGAGGCCCAGATGCTGGGTTGGCCTTGAGAGAGCCACTTTCTCTGGGCACATTCTCCTCACAATCTGCTATGCCCAAACAGCCAGGACCATAAAATAGATGCCTTTGACATCCTACACAGAACAAATTCTCTGATAAGCCCCCAGGGTCAGGGGCATCAGGCAGGGCTGGGTGAGGTGATGACAGGTGTATGGGCTGTAATCGCTCAGCTTGGACAAGGCCTAGTGACTTGTGCAGGTGAATGAAAGGATTTGATATTTGTTGCTTGAATATTTTTAATGTCCTGCCTTGGAATTAGATCAGGGGCCATGTGAAGGGCTAGGCAAGCTGCCTGATGCTTATCACTGCCATACAGAAATATCAAGGTTCAAGTTGGGATTGACCCAACTGGGTCATAGATCCAAGGATCTAGTGGGGGCTGAGACCAAAATGGGATGGAAATGGGGCTGGTTGGGTGGTGTGCAGGTTCCTTTAGAAAGGTAGGCATGGAGGAGACACCATCCTGCTTGAATTGGTGGTTGGGGAAGGGATTGTCCCTTTGTGGGGAACAGTTGCTGCACAGGCCAGGCCATGATTAACTGGACAGGGCACCGCACTTGGCATTGTCCATATATCCAGGTGGCATGTTCAAAACATTTAACAACTGGTAGGCACTGTCCCTGACCAATCAATATGGACAATAGCCCCTGTGCTGTGGGCCTTAACTGTTTACTTGCTAGCTTGTGCAGAGGTCCACAGATCCTGCGGGTGTGTCTGGAGAGGGCTGGGCTGGTAGGAAGAACTTGGGGTGGGTGCTTAGGCTGTATTTATCTGCTAACCAGTCCTGAATATGTCAAGACTCAAATAACTGGGTTATCTGTGCCTTGGAGTACTAGCAGACTGAGAGTACAGAGTATCTCTGAGCTGTTGCTGTTTCAAGGCCACTGCTGAGAAGGGTTTGCTGGGCCACTGAGAATTGGGTATGTAGTGTGTGTTAGCCTTTTCCTGGTTGGTATGATTTTGGGGATTTACTTCTAGGCTCAGTCACAGAACTTAGGAGTGGGGAGGAGCCCAGCTGCTAAAATAGCTGCAGCCATCTCCCACCAGTTGTAGGGTTTGTGGGAAAATTTCTCTGAGTTTCCACGTTGATGCCCCTTCCCCACCCAGGGCCCAAGTTGACACTGGCTTCTTCTGCGGGCGTCTTGGGGTTCCTGATGTGTCCTGCCTTCCAGGGTTTCTGGGTTCTGGACTGGGCCTCTCCCCAGCTTTTGCCTGCCTTTTCCCAGGACACATTGTGCTATTCTCCTCCCGCCCCTCAGATCTGGTCACTTCTGAACACTGATGCCTGTTCAGAATCAGCTGGACTTTTGCCGTCACCTGTCCTCTGCTGTGACTCACCAGAACTCCCAGAGTGGGAGCTGTTGCTCTGGATGTGACATTTACCCAGCCTTGTCACTCCTTCTCCAGGGGCCCTTGGCTTGCATGGAACTCTGTGGCCAGGCTTGGCCTTTCACGAACCATTTGAACTGTCAGATTGATGGGTTTGAAGCCCTGGATTAGGGATGGCTCAAGCAGTTGTCCCCACCTGGCACAGCCCCTGCTTGTGGGGGGTTCTTTGGTGAAGAGCATCTTGGAGGGACCTATTGATGACTCAGCTGGAGTGTGTCACAACACCTGGAGACTTGAGCAAGGCCTTGTGAATAACTGAAAACAAAAAGAGTCTGTGGGCTCTTTCCCACACCCATGCTTTGAACCTAAACTCGGGTTCAACATCTTTATTCTCAGTGGCTAGTGGCCAGGACACTGCAGCACAATGGACAATGGGCTTCTCTGCTCCTGGGACACACACTTGCTTTTTATATTTTTCTATTTCTGAAATCAGGATGCCATCACTCACATTTGATGTATTCTTCTAATAGGGTGGCCTGAGATGAGAAAACAATGATTGGAGTTGCTGCCCAGGCATTTTACATTATGATACTCTTGTCACTTCTGAACACTGATGCCTGTTCAGAATTAGCCAGAATTTTGCCATCACCTATACTCTGTTGGTCACACCCAGAGTCTGGAGATTTAGGTAAGGACTTGAATTCAGGATTCCTGCCCCAAGTCCCCACTTGGTTTTCCCAGGACACATTTAAAGTCACCACCCAGAGGTGAGCCCTCAAAAAGTGACCTCTGTCCAGCCACCTTATATGTAATAGGTGCTTGCTACCTTGCTCTCTATTTCCTCTTGGCTTGTGACTTGGGGTGGAGGACTGCCTTCCCCTGGCTCATTGAAGGGGTATGCCCCCATTTCTGAAATCTGTAGGAGCTCTGAGGAAGCTACCTGCTGACCCCATGTGAGTGGCTTGTGCCCCCTCATTCAGCAGGTCATAACCTATATATTCTTAATTTAATATGCCAGCTACACCCCTCCCCCAACACTACCTGCCTTGCCTTCTTTTCCCCCTCTTTTCTTATGACTGGAGGAAATCAGGACTTACATATCGATAGATCAACTAATCCTGGATTCCCCTTATTGGAGGATGGCATTGTCATCACCTGGCAGTCCATATTGATTTCTGGGAGTGTTCAGCCAAGCTCCTGGCACATAGTAAGTGCTCAGTAAATCTGTGAGTGATGAATGAATGAATAACTATGTATTAATACCCTTGCCCCAGATAGGGCAGGAGTGGAATTTAACAGAAATCCTTCAGGATTGCTGTAGTGTGTGCTCATTGGGAGGCCGAGGCTGGAGGGGCAGCAACTACTGAAGGCAGCTCTTTTCATGGTAGGACGAGCAGCACATAGCCCTGCATTAGAGGCCTAGGCTTCGTATGGGGATGGGGGGCTGAACATGGGAGGGACATTGTCCCTTCTGCTTCATTCAATGGGCCAAAGCAGGTCAGAGGGTTGAACACAGAGTCAAAGGGTGGGGAAATATACTTTGCCCCTTTAATGAGAGGAGCTGCAAACTCTCATGGTGAAGGTTATGGCTACAGTGAGGAGTAAAGATCCTATATAATAAAAGCCTAATATGCAAATTGTCCCCTCGACCAGGAGTTCGATCGCTCCCTATGATGTGTGCTGACCACCAGGGGGTGGCACAGAACATGGGGGGTGTTGACGACACTGCGCTGGTTGTGGGCGACAGTGGAGGTGCTGAGAGCATACCAAAGCGGGATTGTGGAGCAGGTGGTGGGTGGTGCCAGGCCAAGGCGGGTGTGAGTGGGGGCCCTATTGCCCCATCAATCGCCCTACAGATGGCGACCAGCAACCAGCAGGCCCTGGTTGCCTGCTCAGGACCGGGACCCAACGGGGAACTGGGGGTGAGTGGTGGCGACCAACCTCCCGTGGCACCCTGGCAGGGGGCTGCGATCTCTTGCCGGCTACCTGGGGGTGGGGGTGATGAGGGGATGAAAGTGCAGTGAGAATGCTGGGTATCCATCAGCCAAGCTTGCTCTCACTCCCCCTGCTACCCTCCCCTGAGACATCAGGGCTTATGCGCTGGGGAAGCCCCCACGCTCAGGTGCCAGGTGCCCGTGAGGAGCCTGCCCCACACCCGTGCGGACTCTTCTGGGTGAGCTGGGCCACAGCTGCTGGACCGCAGGGACCAGTTGGGCTCCCAGTGAGTTCGTGCAGGAGTTGGTTTGCGAGGCTGGCTGGGAGAGAGCGAGCTGCCCACCCAGCTTCCGTGCAGCACTGCTGGGCGGCCCAGAGGCCCACACTGTGTCCCGGCCTGCAGCATCCAACTGCGCTCACCGCATCTCCATGTGGGGACTCAGGTGGAGGGGGGTGCCCGGGGGCCTGGGGGCCCAGGTGCTGTGCAGGGCCCAGAGGTCAGCTGGGACCTGCCCTTCAGGGCTGGGGGCTTGAGGGTGAGCACGGATTCTTGGCCGAGGCCAGCTGTTCCGAGAGCATTTCATCGCACACAGGCACACACCCTCCTGGCCCTGCCTGTCAGCCAGGCTCCGGAGCCCGAGCGATCTTTTTATAGCAATGCTGAGGCTGTCTCGAAGTTATAATGCAGCCTGCCCCATGAAGCAAGGTTTTGACCAACTGTTGTCTACTTTGGTGCCAGCACAGAGGGCAGCAGAACAGAACGCACATTCAGAGCCTAACACAGCACCTGGGACGCTGCTATGTGGGATAGACTTGGGATTTGAACTCAGGTCGTTCAGCTCCAGCGCCTGGGACTCTCCTGACACATCACGCTGCTTCCTCTCTACAAGTTCATCACACGCTGAGGCAGCTTGTCAAACCCAGACAAGTCCTGTGGCTATTTTTTCCGCTGACTTTTCACCAGGGGGACGCCAGCCAAACAGAGCTGGTGTCACGGGCCTGACGGGTGTCAAACCTTGTGTGTGAAGAACGTCAGCGTTACCCTCTCCCTCATCCCCCAAACACTTATCTCATTATGGAGAAGGCGAGGGAGAGGGAGGCAGCCTGGAAGTGTTTATTCTCTTCAGGAGCGAGTCTCTCTCCTAATTAGTAGGTGATTCTGTGAGATGAAGCCCAGGTGGGGAGTCAAGATGGGGGCCTGGAGTGGTGCTCCAGCCGCCCCTGATTACCCAAATCCCCAGCTGGGGTGAGGACCCCTCACGTGGAGCGGGAAAGCGGGGGAATATTAGTTTCCGATACAACGAGAGACAAGAGAATAATTCTACGAGGCCGTGTAGAACAAGCAGAGAGAGAAAAGCTCTTTGAGTGCAACAAGGAGCGGGGTTTTAAAATTTCATTTGCACAGCGGCAGGTCTTGCCAATTGGATCCCTTCCAGAAAGCAATCTGCTAAGTCTGACAGTCGGAAGAAATGCCGGGCTGCTGAGCAGGGAGAGGTGGGTTTTTTTTTTTTTTTCAGGGTTTATTTTTCATCCAGGTCCTTTGGTAGCGATGGTTTTTTTTTTTTTTTAAATTCCATTTTAAAAGAAAAAGACGTGCGGTGATCCTCTTTGTGAGGCGGGAAAGGGCTTCCCTGACCATCTGGGCCTCAGAGGGACTAGGGGAGAGGCGGCCTTTGTGTCGGGGCAGTCAGTGCCCGCGCGGTCGCCGTTTATCTTTGCTGCCACTCACACCAGGCTGGCCTCGCTGCTGGCTGGCCCAGGGCACACGCAGCAGTCAGAGCAGTCTTCCAGGTCCTTATCTGTGTCACAGGCAGGAGGTCGGGGGGTGGGGGCGGCTCTCTGAGCCCACCCAGCGGTCCATTGTGTTGGCGGCACAGAGCCACGAGCGACAGATCAGCAGCGCAGACATCTCTTTGCTCAGCCCGGCCCTTCACTGCACAGAGCTCCCCCCACCC
>NW_006293003.1:603457-610654 GCF_000327345.1 Myotis davidii
TTGCGCTCCAGCAACGCTGGCTGAGGAAACTCGGGCACACTCTGCTCCCCAAGGAAGCAGGCTTGGCAGACAGCCCTTTAGCTGTGCAGGGGTGGGGGTTCTTTGGGGGCTCATTTTTACAGCTCACAGGGCTCCCTTTCACACAGGGCAGCATTTCAGCCTCACAGTAACCATATGGTAGAGGGTGATCCCCTCTCCATGAGGTAGATCTGTCCCATTTCTTGGATTGGTGAATTGAGGCTCAGAGAAGCCGCGCTGGCCTGATCTTCCTGGCGGGAAAGTGAGTAAGAGCGACATGAAGTAAATTGCATATGCCTCATTTATTTCCATCCCAGCCCACGAGATTTCAGGCTACACTACCTGTGTCCTTTTAGACAGATATTTACAAGCTCAACATCTGTTGCTTTCAAACCAAGGTGACTGCCGGTGGAGAGCACCTCACCCCATGGCAAAGCTGCTTTCTACAAAGAAGGCGAGAACTTGGGGACCCAGTGTCCCCAAGTGACTGTGGCCCTTAAGACCCCCACAGGTGTCTGAGGCTAAGTCAACTGGAGGCCAGGGCCTGCAGCATGGGGTTGTAGATATATATCTATCTATCTACCTGGATCTATTATGACAATTAGAATATGAGCAGGACAAGAATTTGGGGGGCAAGAAGGGGCATTGGCAGAGCCATCCCTCGGATGTCTGTCACAGGAAGTGTCTAGCCCAGTGATGGCGAACCTTTTGAGCTCGGCGTGTCAACATTTTGAAAAACCCTAACTTAACTCTGGTGCCGTGTCACATATAGAAATTTTTTGATATGTGCAACCATAGTAAAACAAAGACTTATATTTTTGATATTTATTTTATATATTTAAATGCCATTTAACAAAGAAAAATCAACCAAAAAAAAATGAGTTCGAGCGTCACCTCTGACACACATGTCATAGGTTCGCCATCACTGGTCTAGAGGCACTTGTGTAAGTGTCACTTCCGCTTTAGGTGGACATACATTTTGGAAGATCCGATCACCCAGTTCTGTCTTCACAAGAGCATGTCCCAGAGTCTGGAAGCTTTCAGCTCAGGGGGATGGCTCAGGGCTGCCCTGGACACAAAAGGATGAGGTACGATGGCGTCACCAAGCCTGGCGGGTGTCAAACCCTGTGTGTGAAGAACGTCCCCGTTACCCTCTCTCCCTCATCCCCCAAACACTTATCTCATTATGGAGAAGGCGAGGGAGAGGGAGGCAGCCTGGAAGGAACTTTTGGACCAGGATCTGTGCCAACAGCCCTACCAGTTGAAATGCTTCTGCGTCAGTGGTTCCAAGTGTCCCCTGTCCCCTGGCTGCCCTCATGCAGCAGGCACAGGCCTCTGCCCCAGGGCTGAGGCTAGCACTCATTCTGAAGGGCCAAGGCCCAGGCTGTCCCAGTTGTTAAATATTTTGAATGCCACCCCCGTGGAGCCCCACCGCTCACTCCCACAACCAGCATGGGTTTTTGCTTCCACCCATCCAAGGCCTCTGAGTTCAGAAATGCCAAACACTCAGCAAATTCGGGTTAAGCTGGCCTTGCTGCTGTGTTCAGTGAGCTGCGCCGCCTGGAGAATAATAGCAGCTCCCAGGATGTCAGGAAAACAGCCCCTGTTGATTTTCCAGCCCTTGAATAGCAGCTTCGTGAAAAACGTTTCTGATTTGTGCAGAGCCTCTCCCCTAGCCCTGGCCCCCGAGAGGACTGTGTAATGCTTCTTTTCATGTGGCAGGCTCATCTGTGACCAGCGTGGGTCCTTTCTGTCAGATATTACGAGTGGTTATTACTGAAGCAGCCTCGCTGCCGTGCAGGGCTCGCCCTCACCCGGGGTCTGGTGAGGCGCCGCTGTATCTGAATTTCTTCATCTACAAGATCTGAATCCAATCTAGTTGCTGGGAGCCTGTTTGTGTAGCAGAAGGGAAGGGGGAGGGGAGGGGGAGGCCCACGTGAGGTCACTCATCCTTCCGGGAGGCTTTGCTGGTTAATGAAACCTCTGATTTGTTGGCTGGGGGAGGTCCCCTTTGGCTGATGTGGTACAGCTGATGGGGACAGCTCAGTGGCGTGTCAGGGTGCCAAATGGTGACAGTTTGGACCTGCACCAACGAAACAGGGCATTTTCCACCCTGATTGCCTCTAGTTCAAATGAGTGGGCTTATTTGAATCAGGTGGATCCGGGAAACAATCAGAGAAAAGCAGAGGCAGCCTTCAGCGCTGTGTGCGCACGTGCGTGTATGTGGTGGCGGGCCATCATTTATAATTCCACATTTCTAGAATCCACGGGGCTCCGTGCGTTTTTAAGCTTTATTTGAATCCTGATGCTCTATAGACAAGCCAATTATTTCTTCCCTGAGGAATCCAGGCCCCAGAAGAATGGGGCCTGAGCCCCTGCCCGGGGTCTGTTGCCGAGCTTTGTGCAGGAGGAATATTTCTGCAGCGGGGGCACGTCTTCCCATGGGGTTTCCCTAGTTCTGCGCAGGCTGAGCCTAGGTTTGGGTTCCATGCTTCTTTCATGATATTGAGGAAGTAATTGGGGAGGGCATTTAAAAAAACAAGGTTCCCCAAACACATGCTTCAAAAGCATAGGCATGTTAGGCTGCCTTAGCTGTGGTTTTCAGAAAGAAGATTAGGAAGGATCTGGCCTTGCCCATCCCCCTACCTACCAACATCCTAGCCAAGGATGGGGGCTCCACCTTCAGTTATGGCTGGAAAGGGTGCTGTGGTGGGGGAAGGAAAGGTACCTTCAGCAAGAAGAGCCTTTCTACTTGGATTTATTTCAAGAGAAAATCCATGGCTTTCCCCCTGGGTTAACACCTGCCCCAGCACATATCAAACTGTGTATTGATAAGTTGATCAGTTGAAATAACACACTGTGAAGTCTGTCCAAGGCAGCCAAGTTCTGAACACTCTGAGGCTTGCCATGTAGGCAGGCTCTATATAAGAAGGTTGAGGGGAGTGGAGGGGGAGGTTTGGGATCCCCTTCCTGGACTCTGGGGTTGCAGCTGTGTTCCAGCCTTTTCCCAGGTGCTAGGAAGTCAGATACATTGCCTGGAAGGTGACTAACCCCTTTCAGGGTGTCAGGGAGGAAAGGGGCAGGTGAGTCTGTTTTTCCCCCCTGAATGCTGGAAATATTACAGCTCCAGGAATGTTCTATGAGTCAGGCACTCTGAGACCTAGTTAGGGTACCTTCTCTAGTGGTATGGCCAGAATAACCTGCTTCTTTCCCAGCCATGTTTTTCATTCATTCATCCTGTTTTGATCACCCTTTGTGTAACTAGCACTGAGTAGATGAATGAGGCATGACCCCTGTCCTCCAGGAGATTGAGATGTGGGAGTACATGCTAAGGATGGGAACACCCACAAGGCCCAGGGTCCCAGCGCAAGAAGATCCTTTCTGGGGGATGGGGAGGTGAGGGAGTGGAGGAAGTGCATCACGAAGCCGACTTTGGCACTAAGCCTTGAAGAATAAGGATTTCACAGTGGAAAATGACATTCCAGGCGTTAAGCATGAAGGAATCGTTCGGCGATGAAGAAGGGAGAGTCGCTCTGATTATAACTGACATACCGATTTAAACATTTATTCACTCCAACCACACAAATACACATCCACACCCACATTCATAGCACAAACAGCAGGGAGGGGGCGTCGTGGGGGCTCTACCATCAGCTCCAGCTGGAACCATTCTTATTGAAGAGGCCTCTGCTTTTTCCGACTGAGTCTAGTGTCTAACGTATCACAGTACACTGCTACACCATGCAGAGCAGTGACCGGTGGTCTGTGGTCCAGGGATGGCCTCACGGCTCTGAGGTTCCTCATGTAGGTAAAGACGCCCTCTGGTCTCGGGAGAATCTGGTCACTATTCTTCTCTGGGCAATGTCTGACTTGGGTTCCCCAGGAAACAGGCTCTGGTTGGAGATTTGCATGTGGGGGGCATATAGCTTTTGATTAGGCTTTTTTTTTTGTTGCTATTAATAGGTTTTATTTTTTACAACAGTAGTTTAGGTTCATAGCAAAATTGAGAGGAACATATAGAGATTTCCCATATACCTTCAACCCCCCCCACACCAACAGCTTCCCCTGTTATCAACACCCCTCAGCAGAGTGGTAGATTTGTTACAATAGATGACTCTACATTGACATGCCATTAACACCCAGAGTCTGTAGTTTACATCAGGCTTGGTGTACATTCAATGGGTTTGGACAAATGACATGTATCCATCATTATAGCATCATACAGGATCGCTTCACTGTCCTAAAATGCTGCTATGTTCTGTCTATTCATCCCTCCCACCCCTGGCAACCACTGGTGTTTGTCCAGAATCATGGGAGTCAGGGAGGGGGGATGAATGTGGAGAGGGCCAGACGGGGGAGAAGCAGGCCTGTGACTTCCAGGGCAACTGGAAGACTTGTTTCCAATGTGCAGGAATAAGCAGGGTCCAGCTTTGTTGGCGGCCAGTCTGTGTGAGTCACCATTCAGGGTGGTCTTACGATACCTGCTGCCCACGTCTATAGTCCTGCCAATCTCCTGGGCCACAAACCAACCCTGAGACAAGCCAGGACAGGCTTCTCCACTACCTTTGGGGCTCAAAGTCTCCTCCCTGGTCATTCCTCTGCCCCATGCCCCTATTGCTCCCCAGGGTCCAGACAGCCCTCCTTTAGGGCCTCCAACCACAAAGGGCTGATCTTACCCTCTTTTTCACACCATTTAGCTTGATTGTCTACAACGGGGTGCAGACCTTTAAATCACAAAAATCCCTTTATATGCTGACTTTAGGAGGCCTGCCTTGGTCTGGCAGCTCCCCATTTTTTATCCTTAAACACAAAGGCTGGTTCTATCCAGCCTGGTGTGATGTCTTGCCTCAGTGGTGACTCACACTCCCCAAGGGAGCCTGAGAGATTCCCTCATACTTCTCTAAATACAGTAGAGGTAGAAACACAAGTTTAATCTCCGACAGGCCATTCTGTTACAACCTCTTGTTTCGAAGGTTAAGGTGTTACAGGAGACATCTGTGACATATAAGATGCAATAACAAGCACTGTTTTTATTTCATATCTAATATCTTCTATGAGGGTTGGTGAGAATGACAGCACTTAAGGTGGGCACTTTAGTCCCCGTTAGTGAATGACTGGTTGACCCAGCTGCCGGGAGTGGTATTGAGTCTTCTGCATCTTCAGGGACTGCTTCAGCAGTAGGAACCCTATGTCGCACGGCTTCCTGGGGCAGCTCATTTCAGCTCAATGGGGGACAACTCTGAAGGGCCATTCTAGTTCCCGAGTTCCCCGTGGAGCTAAGGTCTTACTCTCTTTTGCTCACAGTGGCCTGGGCCCCTCCCTTTTTTTTGATGACTTTGTAATGAACTCACATCCTCTTTGCTTACATATTTCCTCATCTCCAATCCTGCTCCAAGGGACTATTGGCTTATTGTCCCTGAAGAAAGGTACCCTGTCCTTGGCTTCCTGGGTTTGTCTGTTTTGATCAACAATGAACTGCATTATAGTGAAGCTGGAAATTTTCTATCATTAGATGTGGTTGTAGCCATCGTAATGTCATAGTGCAATGCATTACTCACGTGTTTGTGGTGATGCTGTGTAAACAAATCTATTGCACTGATAGTCATATGAGTATAGCACATACATTACAGGCAGTGCATCATATTTGATAATGGTAATAAAGAGCTATGTTACTAGTTTATATACTTACTCTAAATAATTATTTTAGAATGTACTCTTTCTACTTATAAAAAAAGCTTGCTCTAAAACAGTATGTAGTGTTACATACCAGTGGCAGCCTCATGCATCTTGTGTGCACTGTGTCTTTTGATTACAGTATGTGGAGAGGGTACTTGGAGGAGAACAATAGTGACCCTGCTAGCAGCCGGTTACAACCATTACAACTATGAGAGAAACCATGTTGGACATCCCAGTCGAGCCTCCAAATGTCTGCAGATGCATAAGTGACCTGGGTTGGCAGAAGATCTGCCCAGGCAACCCACAGACTTTTGAGAGAAATAATCAATCATGGTTGTTTTAAGCCACTAAGCTTTGTGATGGTTTGTTATGTGGCAATAGACAACTACACACCCTCTAAACTGAGTGTGAGCAAGAGCATGAATGAGGATAAGTGACCAAGAGCTGCGTTGGATTGGTGACCAATGATTGGGAAAAATAGAGCTGAATGTGTGTGTGTGTGTGTGTGTGTGTGTGTGGTGTTGTATACATACTAAAACTGACTTGGGCTTTGTGGTTTGGTGAGGGGGCAGTGAAGTTCTAGAACTCTGCTGAGGCTCCACAGAACTTGACAGCACCCTTTAGGCCTTGTATTTCCTGCTGCCCAGGAGTCTGCTGGCTTCTGGGGAGATGCAGGATACAGAAGCATTAAGAGGTAGGACTTGGATTTCTCAGAGTTTCAGCAATGGCAGTTCTCCATTCTTCTAGTGAAGAAGAGAGTGGTGGTCTTCATGCATGGGAAAAGCATGCAGCATCCAAGGAATCTCCCATCTCATTATCTGCACCAAGAAATGGCCCCTGAGAAGGCCAAGCCAATCGAAGGGGCTGGACACTATGACATTTTTTAAAGCCACCTAATATCTATTTTTTGTGTTCGAGTGTTAGGTATCCTATATTATAAAAGCCTGTGGTCATGACGCCCTCATGCCGTAACAGCAGATCACCAGGAGGCTGCATGTGTGGCAGGCACGTGCAGGTGCACGGGGACTTGACGCTGTGTCCCCATGGGCGCTGGTGGGGACTTGACCAGGAGGTGCATCGGGGGAGTTCTGTATGGCACTGGCCCTGCAGGGTGGGACTCCGGGACTCCGGGGAGTCCCGCATGGCACCAGCGGGGGCTTGACGCTACATCCCCATGGGCACCAACGGGTCTCGCATGATTTTGAGGTGCGTAAACAGGGACTTGACTCTGGGTCTTGTGGCAGCGCCAGCAGGACTTGACGCTGCGTCCCCGTGGATGCTGGCCCAGACTCTGACAGGAGGGAGGAGGGAGCGTATCTTCACTGCCTTTCATCTCGCCCTCACCCCAACCCTTGCAACCACTGATCCTTTGGTTGTCTGCATACATTTACTTTTTCCATGACACCATGTAAGTGTAGTCATATAGTATGTAGCCTTTTCAGATTAGCTTCTTCACTTGGCACAGAAGAACAGAAGAGTTTGTTTGTTTTTTTTGCGGGGGGG
>NW_006293003.1:612420-617512 GCF_000327345.1 Myotis davidii
TTGGGCTTTGTGGTTTGGTGAGGGGGCAGTGAAGTTCTAGAACTCTGCTGAGGCTCCACAGAACTTGACAGCACCCTTTAGGCCTTGTATTTCCTGCTGCCCAGGAGTCTGCTGGCTTCTGGGGAGATGCAGGATACAGAAGCATTAAGAGGTAGGACTTGGATTTCTCAGAGTTTCAGCAATGGCAGTTCTCCATTCTTCTAGTGAAGAAGAGAGTGGTGGTCTTCATGCATGGGAAAAGCATGCAGCATCCAAGGAATCTCCCATCTCATTATCTGCACCAAGAAATGGCCCCTGAGAAGGCCAAGCCAATCGAAGGGGCTGGACACTATGACATTTTTTAAAGCCACCTAATATCTATTTTTTGTGTTCGAGTGTTAGGTATCCTATATTATAAAAGCCTGTGGTCATGACGCCCTCATGCCGTAACAGCAGATCACCAGGAGGCTGCATGTGTGGCAGGCACGTGCAGGTGCACGGGGACTTGACGCTGTGTCCCCATGGGCGCTGGTGGGGACTTGACCAGGAGGTGCATCGGGGGAGTTCTGTATGGCACTGGCCCTGCAGGGTGGGACTCCGGGACTCCGGGGAGTCCCGCATGGCACCAGCGGGGGCTTGACGCTACATCCCCATGGGCACCAACGGGTCTCGCATGATTTTGAGGTGCGTAAACAGGGACTTGACTCTGGGTCTTGTGGCAGCGCCAGCAGGACTTGACGCTGCGTCCCCGTGGATGCTGGCCCAGACTCTGACAGGAGGGAGGAGGGAGGAGGGAGCCGGATACCCACACCCAGGACTTGGCAAATAGTGATATTAAAATATTTCTTCTAAGTAATTCCCTTTCAATGTGCACAAATTTGTGCACAGAGCCACTAGTAAATAAATAAAAGAACAATGCCCCATGAACTGTCTGGGTAAGGACTGTGAGGGGCCGACTTTGAGAATGAAAAGGAGAAGTCCTTAGATTATTAAGTTGATTAGCTATTACTATTAATCTGTCAAACTTACAGTGCTTCCTACATGCCTCATCCCATTCAATCCTCAGTCCGATTCCTATGAGGGAGGTATTGTTTTTACCCCAGTTTCTCAGGTAGCTGAACTCAAAAGTTGTGATTTAGGTTAGCTTTTCTCCAGAATCAGACCCTGAGCCAAGCTTTGGATGCAGGTGCTAAATGTAAAGTGGTGATTCCATAAGGCACCAGGAGGAAGTGGAGGTGGGAAATGAGGACAGTGATGAGAAGGTGACTGTTGTGGGCAACTGAGACCCAATCCTCCTGGGAAACGATGGGAGACTGTAGAATATGCCTCAGAGTTGTCCCTCTAATGGCAAGGGTGCGGCGGGATTTGTCCTCCAATTCCTGACCTTGTCGGCTGAAGACCGCCCTGGGGAGTCTTAACTTTCTTGGCTCCGCTGTCCTGACCTGTAGAAAGTGGCATTTGCTCCTGCACCGGAGGAAACCCGTAGTTTCTTGCAGTAAAGAGCTGCCACTTGCATGGGAATAGTGAGTGCCGAGTGCACACAAGCAGGGTCTGGCTGCATCTACCACATTAAGTACTTGCCCAGGGTCACAGTGATGCGAGGTTGTGGAGCTGCAATTTGAACTCAGTTGACCTAACTCCAAATGTGTGCCCTTGACCCCTATGTTCCCTCGCTTCTCTCTGGTGGAAAATAGCAGACATATAAACAGTGCCTTTTCTGGTGACCCATTTTAAATGGTGTTAAAATGATTCATTGTAATAAAGGGAAAGCCACAGCTTCCACACCTTGAAAGAACACCAGTGAGTTTGTAAAATAAATACATTCTGACACAGCCTTGAGTTGCTGCTGTTTTAGAAAAATGCTCCCCGCAGACGCCGACCTGCTGCTCAGGAGGCCCTCAGAGGCAGGTGCTGCCCTGGGTCAGCTGCATCCCCCCTGAGAGGGCGTGATGGGCTCCCTCCCAGGGGTGGGAAGTCAGATCAAAGGCCCTGTGCAGTTTCTCACTTTTGAGAGCTTGCTGAGCTTCGTCATTATAAATGCCTTTAGTGGGCTGCAGAGAAGTAAAGGGGCAAACAGCATGTATGTCCAATGTGCCAGGCCATGCGGCTTGGTCAGCCCAGATGTCCATGGTGGACAGGGTCCCCAGTGTGCCCCCAGGCTCCCCAGCCCATGTATGTAGGCTAGGAGGTGGGCAGCATGCCAAGCAGAATCCAGCCTCTGAAGGAGGGCAAAGAGGCTGGGCGGGTGATGGAAACAAGAGCTTGCCAGCAGGGCCCTGATATTTGCTGGCAAAAACCTTGGGCCTCGGGAAAGCACAAACCCCAAGGAGGCAGAGGAGATTAACCCTGCTCCTCTGGAGAGAGCCTTGCAAATCTGGCCTCAGGCTAGCGGCGATCTGAAACTGCCTCAGAGCGCTGGGCCCCAGTGGGCCCACTTGAGAATCCAGACTACACTGTTCGGTGGTAGAGAGTTTGAGAGGGGCAGCCTCAGGGACACTCAGGGACTGAGGAGAGGCAGGACCTTGGTGCTGGCAGGGCCCTCAAGAACATGCAACCCAGCTTTTATTCTCGGAAAAACTGAGGCTCAGCCGCCCAGCCCGTGGCTAATTGGTGGCAGAGCTGAGAATTCCAAACCAAAGCCAGAGGGGTGGCAGGTTGAGGAATCAGGTGTGGCCTCTACCCACCTCCTCCTCCATAACTCAGCTTTCTTTGGCCTGATTCTTCCTTCCCTCCTGCTTCCAAGCCATTAGTTTCCATAGCAGACACATTTCAGAACAGGCAGAGGATGCCTCTCCCATCTCCCTGGAAATGTATATTCTTTGAACCAGTCTCATCAGTATGATGAAGAAACAGGGAGCAGATCTAATCTATTGTCTCCCCAGGAATTTGACTTCTCTGCAAGGTCTTTGTAAGCTCGAAATTTGTTCTCTGAAAAAAGCCAACCGACTCCACACAGATTTGGGGGAACCGGGTCCCTCTAATCAGGGCGCAGAGCTTATTTGTTTTCTAATGAAATCCGAATAGAATTTAACACACAGCCATTCAGTGTGGAGTGCATTCATATTTTTAATTAACAAATTAGGAGCTATTTTGCTCCCCTTTGAATGGCAGTTATGTGGGCCTGGTTCCTTTTTGGCCAATTTAGTCAACTCGGATGATTTTAATTACAACAGTCATGAGCACCAGAAATTTCTGCGTCTGACAGCTTCGCGACCTGGTCCATTGACTCTCATTTAAAAGCGAGTTTTCCCTGAACAGAGATATCTGAGAGCGCCAGTGGGCATCGAGAGAGGGGCTGGGGACTGTGCCCTGGGGCACAGGCAGAGATGAACCTCAGTTCCCATTTTGAGACCCCTTAGTCCTTATTACAAGGTTGCCAGTCCTCCTGGGCTCCACCTTCACATTTTTAAGAAGCTGTGGCCCTCTCGGGAAGCACGTATGTGCAGGAAAATGGTCCCAGCCCTCAAGCCCTTGGCCTTGTCATCCTTTTCTCAGAAACTTGTCCTTGCTCCTATGCTTTCTCAAACTTTAACATGTACACAAATCCCCTGGAGATCTTGTTAACATGTAGGTTCTGATTCTGTTGGCTTGGGCTGGGCCCGAGATTCTGCATTTTCAGCAAGCATGCTAATGCTGTTGGTCCGTGGACCATACTTGAGAAGCAAGGCTTTAGCTGGCTTATCTGGTTCTGGGGGGCTCTTGTGTCGAGAAAGGGGCCAGTTGCCCGCAATGCCCTCACGTAAAACTCAGGTATGGTGTTGATTAGGTTTGGGTGTGGGAAGGCAGGTGGAGGAGACTTTGCTGATACACGAAACTCCCCCTCAACACATTTCCACTAAGGTGGTTGCCTGAGCCCTCAGGGCACCTTCAGTGGCCTTGGCTAACTATCACGGAGCAGTCAACCATGTGCGTGAAGGGCTAATGATTCTGCTGGTTGAGCAGGGGTGTCTGGGGGAGGTCAGAAACTTTGTGGGGGTTGATGGAGCCGGGAAAGCACTTTGGAGGCAGAGTATTCTGGAAACCAATCTGTCCCTCAGCCCTCACTGTGCTAGCAGAATGGATGCTGAATTAACAAAGCAGAGAGAACCTAGGAACACAGTGTTCCCTGAGAGGTTGCAATCAAAGGGTCTCAACCCCCACCCCCTGCCGAGAATCCTGTGAATTTATGATGTGTCAACAGTTTGAGCCCCAGCACATAGCAGTCTGATGGGCTGCAATTAGGAGTGTGTGCTAAGCCCCTCCCAATTCCTCCATCATGTATTCATGGAATTTATGTGGCATCAGCAAAGTGAGCCATGTGCACATTTGGGGCAGGAATTTTAGAACTATGATGTAATCATCCCCAGAGAGGTGACCATGAGAGGAGAAAAGAATAACAGTAAAGATGAATTAAAAGTCCCAAGCCTATTTGGATCTGGATTCAAAACAAATAAACAATGTGTCACGATTATTTTTATGACAATTTTGAGACTATTGGAAACCTGAACACTGTATAGTTAATGACATTAAAAAATTTGTTAATTTTTGGGTGTGATAATGCAATTATGGCTATTTTAAACAGAGAGTCTTTATTTTTAGTGATGTGTACTGAAATATTTATGGATGAAATGACACGATGTCTGGGATTTGCTCTAAAATAATATAGAAATAAGAGAAGTAGATGAGGGTATGAGAGAAGATTGATCATGAATTGATAATTGTTGGAGTTGTGTGATGGGTAAATGGGGGTTTATTATATAATTCTATTTTTGTAGGTTCCAAATTCTTCGTATTCAAAAGTGAAAAAAAAATCTAGCTCATATCATTCATTTTGCTGATACCACATGAAGTACATGAATACATGCCAGAGAGGAGAGGAGAGAGAGATATCTTCAACACTGTGTGAAAGACATTACCATTGTTTCCCCTACCCTTCTGGCTGGGAAAATGGAGCAAAATGATCAGAATGTGATAAGCCAATCCAGTCACACCTTGGTGATGTACTGCAAAGGAAATGAATGAGACTTCACTTTTGAAGAGGGTGTGGAGGCTTAGTATTTTACTCTGTCTGGGGAGAAAATACTAGTCTATTCTGGAATATGTCTCCAAAGTTCTAAATTATTTCATTTCTCTT
>NW_006293003.1:617581-624742 GCF_000327345.1 Myotis davidii
TTTAACCCTTATCCCCACCCAAGGCTGGTAGACCAGCTGCTCCAAGTAGACTGCATGACTGACATTAAGAGTATTAGAGAGGTGAGCTTCTGAGTTGGGAAGGTGGGCTGTATCATGTCCATTTTAGACAAAGCTATCCGAGGTCAACGTAGCAGTAAACAGCAGCTAGAGAATGTTCCCGCTGAAACATCCATGACCCCTCTGCCTGTAGCTCAGCCTGAGAGTAAATTGTAGACATAATGCTATTTTAATCCTAAGTACTTCCACATGTACCTCTTAGAGACATTCTCCTATGTAACCATAGTACAATGATCACATTTAGAAAATTCAGAAACGTGGCATTGATGCAACTATCATTTACTATGTAGGCCTTATTTAAGTAATGCCAGTTGCACCAATAATGTGTTTTGTAGCATTACTTTTTTGATCCAGGATCCAAACCAAGATCCTGTGTTGAATTTAATCAGACATTTTAAACTCAGCTACAGAGGACCTGAAACTTTTCAAAAACTTCTTTCACTTATTTATCTCACTTAATCCTTGCAATAGCTCTGTGAAATAAGCAGGGCACAGGTTAGCATTTCCATTTTATGGATGAGGAAACAGAGTCTCAGAGTTCAAGCCAGGAGTTCTCTGGGATAGCCCTGGCTTTACACCAAGTCCACTGGCTTTTCCTCCATTCCCCAGCAGATTAACGGGCAGATGAGAGCTCAGCCAGGCCTCACCTCTATGAGGGTTTGGCCCTGCTATTGATGACACCACCTGTCTCCCAGTTGACATTTGTCCCTCTGGTGGCAAGGACTAGACAATCAAAAGTCTAGAAGAATACCAAGGTAGGCAAGACAGAGGCAACAGAGGAGAACCCTTCCCACTCCTCTAATCCTGATAGCAGGGTTACTCAGTAACATCTGAGTGCCACAGTGGGACAATGACTGGTTCAGGGACCAATTTCTCCATATTTTGCAGGAGAAGAGGCTGGCCTGATGACTCTTGTGGTCCCTTCCTACCACATGAATCCAGAATGCTTCAGCTGCCCCACCCATAAGTCCTTTGGCCCTTACCACTTTAGTTTACTCCCTGCATTTCCAGCTGCCAGCACCTCTGTATTTCTGTGCCAAGGGCTTTTGCTGCGCCTGCACACGCAGTGAGAGAGAATTGGTGCCAACCTTCTACCCCGTCCCCTCTTGCTGGAAGCAAGCCTCAACCAATGCATTGGTTGATAAGTTTCCCAGCTTGCTTGCCCCTCAGATGGGCAAACTCTGAGATACAGGTGCAAAATATAGTGTCAGTCTGGGATCTGTTCATTATGGGTGTATGATATGTATAGAAATTGAGAGTAAGCATTTAAGAACTTCCATTGTAATTTCACAGAGTAGTTATAGATCTCCTGCACCTAATAATAAAAAATGATAATCTATCTATCTATCTATCTATCTATCTATCTATCTATCATCTATATATATCTATATCTATCTAGGGGGTGGTAGAATGAAGAAAGCCCCTGGCTGGCAGCCAGCAGCCAGGGAAGGGAGGCCCCATGTGGCAGCCGGTAGGCCCTGATCGGCTCTGATTGCTAGAGACCCTATCTGTGCATGAATTTCATGCACCAGGCCTCTAGTAATAATATTAATAATAATAATAATAATAAAAATTGGGGTTTGTATTTTATATGTCTTTGTTTTTTATTTTTCCAGTAATTCATTTTTTATTATATATTGAAAAGTATCAGGGGACAAAAAAATATTGGTCCACAGTGGCTTGAGAATTAAAATGAAAACAACAACAACACACAACTGTAATTATTCATCATAGATAATTTGAGGAGAAATGTTGTCCACCATTTCTCAGCATGGCACAGTGGGATTAAGCCCAGGTAATGATGTTCCATTGCTTATCTTCCCTTCCCTGTTTCTCTTCCCACTACCCTCCAGTGCTTCCTGAGATATCCGCCTACATAAACTATTTACACGCAAATTCTTGTCTCAGGGTCTGCTGGGAGGGGGCAGCATAAGAGCATAAGACAATGACTTCAATTTCTTTCCAATTTATTCCAGGACTTTGTTACATCCTGTGATTTTCAAATGCTTATATATATTTTAAATGAAATGCCTAAAGTTTCTCCATGGAAATACCTTTTTAAAAATACCTCAAAGGAGAGATAAACCAAAGAGCTTATACTAGTATACTGATATGCATAGCCCATGGACATGGGCAATAAGGTGGTGAAGACCTGGGGGTGGGTGGGTGGGTAGGGGCAGGGTGGAGGAAAGGAGGAGAAAGTGGGAGACATTTGTAATAATGCCAACAATAAAACATACCTCAAGACTTGAAGAGAATTTAGAATAATTCAGGAGGCATTTTATTTTTTTTTCAATCATAAGAAACCTGTATTCTCTTACATTTTAAGGCCAGTCAGTGCTCAGTGTTGGGTAAGTCAGTGGTTTGGCATGTCATTAGGGACCCAGATTTGCCATAAAGGGGCATTTTTCTATCCCACCCATGTCTTAATTTATTTTTAAAAAAGATTATGAGTGAGATTTCTGGAATGTGATCACTCATAGTGATCTACACTTTAATATCTACTTGTCCTTCTCCTCCCTTTCCTCTATTTTGCCCCCACAAAAGGCTTGGGTATTGCATATACTCTGTTTGCATCTATCTGCTCAGCCTCAGAGGTCTCAGGACCCTGGGAGAGATGAGGACTTGGAAGCAGGGTCATATACATTCTCAGAATTTTCTAATACAGGGGATTTCAAAGGATCTGATCACAAATCAAAGTAAAGAGCCACCGTCTTGGCTTTGTTCCCTGTCTGCTGTTTGTATATTTTATATTATGCATGGACAGGGGTGCCCACGGTGGGGCCTGCTGGTTATAACCACAATCAATCAATCCCAACCTATTTTCAGGACCTGCCAGCCATCGGGACAACTTCCAGAGCTGTTGGAGCCCCCCACCAGCCCCCCACTTTTATTATTTAAAGACTGATGAAAGGATGCAAAAATACTTAATGAAAGGGTCAGGTTGACCAAGTGACAGACTGGTTCAGGACTCAAGGCCCAGGCTTCAGAAGGATATTAGCACCTTGATCTCTGAGGGAGGGTAGGCACACTGGGCACCCTGTCATCGTTTTATCCTTGTTATTGTAGGTGGCTCTGGATAAACCTCACAGCTCTAGTTTAATGCAGAAGAGGTGCCAAAGGGGCCAACAAGATATTTAGTACTGATTGCTCTACTGCAGGGGTCCTCAAACTATGGCCCGTGGGCCACATGCAAATACAAATATTATATTTGTTCCCGTTTTGTTTTTTTACTTCAAAATAAGATATGTGCAGTGTGCATAGGAATTTGTTCATAGTTTTTTTTTATACTATAGTCCGGCCCTCCAACGGTCTGAGGGACAGTGAACTGGACCCCTGTTTAAAAAGTTTGAGGACCCCTGCTCTACTGCATCCTCAGTCTAGACCTTTGCCCTTAGTCAAGACACAGTGGTCACTATTCCCAAATGCTGTAAGTGGTGGCCCAGGGTGATACCCGTGGTTCAGAACACATATGCACAGCAGCATAATTAGGAAAAGGGAGCAGCAAAACAATGGCCTACATTGTCACCTTCGGAATAGGGCTGCCCCATGAAATACAGGCTGGCCAGGTGCATATGAATTTCAGAGAAACAAATGAAAATTTTTAGGATAAGTACATCCCAAATATTGCATGGGGTATACTAGTACTTATACTAAGAGAGAAGCTTGATTGTTTTTCTGAGATTCAAATATAACTGGTCTTCCTGTGTATTTATTTTCTAAATCTGGCAACCATACCTTGGATCTCTGTTATCATTTCTGCATGTCCCGCCCCTCGTCTTTGGGTGGTTTTGCTCACAATGGATTGCACCTGTGTTCTTCTTTGCAGGCCCGCTCTTGGGCTGCTGGAGCCACTTAGCTTGCATATGTAGACAGTGGAAGTGCCTAGGAGTTTATATTCCCCACCCCACCCCAGGGTGGACCTTAGCCAACCTCCAATGATTCCTGGTCACAGGACTATGAAAGTCCAGATCTCCTGTCTGGATTCAGTAGGAGAAGCTTCCTTCTGCAGAGCTGGGCCTGACATGGCACATGAAGTTGGTTTTGTCCCTTGCCTGTCCCGCTGCCCCCGCTCCTTTACAAGTTTCTACTGGGAGCACTTCCTTCATAAGTTGCTTGCACTGGAATTTTCAGCTCAAGGTCTGCTTCTGGGGAACTCTGTGTCGGATAGTTAAGCAAGGGAGAGGTCTTCAGAGGGTAGAAAATGGGCTTATAGTGAATTGTGAAGAGCGAAGGGAAAGGCAGTGGGGATGCCATCCAGGGAGAAAGCTCCTTGCTCATATGGGAGAGGGTGGGAGTGAAATTAAGCTGCCCTGACTCCTTCTTGGCTTGGCCAGAGATGAAGAGTTGAAAGCCATTTGGCCTGTGGGGAGGAGCCTTAGCATCTGTAGCCTTGAAGGCAGTGGTTCTCAACCTTCCTAATGCCGCGACCCTTTAATGCAGTTCCTCATGTTGTGGCGACCCCCAACCATAAAATTATTTTCATTGCTGCTTCATAACTGTAATGTTGCTACTGTTATGAATCGTCATGTAAATATCTGATATGCAGGATGGTCTTAGGCGACCCCTGTGAAAGGGTCGTTTGACCCCCAAAGGGGTCGCGACCCACAGGTTGAGAACCGCTGCTTTAAGGGGACCCACAACTGTCAGAGGTGCTCCAAAGCGCAAGCTCATATTGAGGGTCTCTTAACTAGACATAGGCCCCCATTCTCCATAGCTGCTTGTCTCAGTTCAGCCACTGGTGAGACTTGTAGAAGGTGCTCTGATATGCTGGAAGAACGAATGACTAAATGGAGTCACTCTATGCCCTTACTCCCCAAGATATACCTGGTCAGACCCAGTCTCTCTAATTTGCTGAAAATGCACCAAGACATGGGACATTTCACAAGCCTTTAAATTCTTCAGAGTGGGGCAGGGAGGCCACCCACAGTGTGTTGCACAGTGGAGGGTAAGAGCAGGCAGTGGCAGAAGGACTAGTGCTGAACCAGCTTGGGTCCCTTTAAAAAGTAAGTTCAGTCTTCCATCACCTGGGAACTTCTTATGTTTGACAAACATAGGTTGTTGGGCTCTGCCGATAGAGTTTCTGATTCAGTAGGTCCAGGGAAAGGCTCAAGAATTTGCATTCCTAAGGAGTTCCCAGGTGATGGGGATGCTGCTGGTCTGGGGAGCATACTTGGAGAATCACTGAGTTATTGTGAACTATATTTGGGTCTGAGCTACTTATCTTGAGAATGAATTTTGCTTTCATGTATTCACTCCTCATTGGTTTATTCCTTAAAAGTGTCCTTAGGGACTGTGTATTTGTTAGTTTTTGTATGATCATGTTGAGTAACAATTAGTCTCCAAAGCTCAGTGACTTAAAACTGGAAACATTTATTTCATACTCACAGATCTGGAGGTCAGCTACAATTCAAGTTGGGCTAGATTTGGATCTAAGCTTCAGTTCGTGTTCCATTCTGAGGGATTCATTCTGAGACTCAGGTTGAAGAAGTAATGACTACCTGGACAAGATCTTTTCATAATGAAAGGACAGGAGATTTAAGAGGTTTGGCAGAAGATTTAAGTTTTAGCTTATAACTGACACACTGTCACTTTCACCCACATTCCATTGGCCAAAGCAACTCATATGGCCAAGCTCAAAGTCAGAGGATGGGGAGATATACTCTGTCCACAGTAAAGAGTGTCAGAGACAAGGAGCAAAGGAAAAAATGATGGACAAGTAATATTATCTATCACAACCTGTTAGGTGTCAGGCTCCACATGAAGTTCTGGAGAGACCCAGTAAGATAAAACAGGGTGTCAGCCTCTGAGAAGCACAGATTAGCAAGAGAGACAGACAGACAAAGATAGAAGAGGGTGCTATACATGAAAAGTAGGACAAATGAGCAGCAAGAGCATAGAGGTGGGAATGACTCTCATTGCTGGGAAATCTACCCTCCCACACTGTGCAATTAAGGTCCTTGGACTTGTATCCAGGCTTCAGTTCTGGGATACAGGACTGTGTGTGGAAGCAGCTGAGCTGGCCCACAGCTTCAGGGCATGGAGCAAACGGAATTGGATCTGTGTCTAGGCTGGGTCAAGTTTGTTCTAAAAAGTCCAAAGTACCTAGTCCAAAACTGAGAACAGCTGAGGGGAACTGTTTTGTTTTCTGGCACAGAAAGCAAGAAACATGAGGGAGCCATTTGGAAAGTGAAGCCCACTTGGAGGCAAGAGGTTTGAGGGTAAGGACTATTTGATGGGCTGCCTATTGCACTAAATTGGGGGCACTATGAACATCATCAAGTGGGAGGACAGGAAAGCTTTACCAGAGGAGAGGGCATTCCAACTGGGGCATTGTTGGTGAGTAGGAGTTTGTTAACAGATGGAAGTTAGATGGTAGGAAAGGGTTTGGGTGATAATTCCATGCACACAGACCCCCCACCTTTTGCCATAAAGTTATTGCAATTGTTATCTTTGACCCAGTCTCCCAACAAGCTAGCATTGTGTTTGGCGCTCCAGGCTACCTTGTTGCTCACAGCTATATCTGTAGTTCATAGGTCACTGAAGTTTTGCCTCTGAGGTTCAAGATTTTTCCTCTTTAAGTAGTTACCATTGAAATTATGTAGTTTCATGTCTGAGTGATGATGAAACTTTGAGAATCCCAAATAGTATAACAAACAGTTTTCTGGGGCTTACAGCCTAGAACTTATGTCCCCAGTTTGGTTGCCACATTCAAACATCAGATCTGCCAGGATTCTCTTCAACTGCTCTTACTGTGTGGGTTGGGGAGAGCCCTGCCTCCCAGGAGTCTTTGGGGAAGCACAGTTGGGAGAACATGCTCAGTGAGACAGGGACAGTGGAAGTGGGGGTGGCTGCAGAGTGAGGCTACATGGTCAGGGAAGATGGTGGCTAAGAGGGTTAGAATTTCTCTTGCAGGTGGTGGTAACCATAAAAGCCATTAAAAGAGGAAGTTGAATCTTCCAAATTGTATCAGATTTCCACTGAAAGTCCCATGGATGATGGAGGTGCCTGGAGGGAGAGTAGAGGAAATCCTTGTTAGGGCCATGTTGTTGGAAGCTGTGCAAGAGAAGATGCCCAAACAAC
>NW_006293003.1:624777-635898 GCF_000327345.1 Myotis davidii
GCAGATGATGTAAGGGGAGGAGCAGGCTGGATTTCCACCCGCCCCCACAATAATGGTGTCTTAGGCTTTGTGTGTTTGGTGCAGAAACCTTATGACAGTAATCACATGAGAAGAATCTGCACTTCCACCAAGATATATGTTCACTTCCACTTTCCTTTAAAGACACAGCCCTCTCTTTTCTGCACTTTTTATAGAGACATGGGTGTAAGAAATATTTCATGCTCCTCTTAATAACACCGTTCCAGACCCACAAAATGAAAAGAAATGATTTATGGCAACTGATACCTGACCTCAATGTCAGAGAGTAATAGTAGGTGCTGGGGATTGTGGAAAGTCAGATAGCCATGTCCAGATCTAAAAGGAGACATTGGCTTCTCTGCTTTAGCTGCTGAGGCCAGATTTGCTAATTTGCAAAAGAAATGATAAAATATTTTAATATAGAATCTTTCAAATTTGAAACATTGGCTATCATTTCACAACTAGAGGCCCAGTGCATGAAATTCGTGCACTGGGGGGGGGGTGTCCCTCAGCCCAGCCTGCACCCTCTCCAATTTGGGACCCCTCGAGGGATGTCTGACTGCTGGTTTAGGCCCGATCCCAGTGGGATCGCACCCAACTGCCCTCCCCTGCTGACCTGATCGCCCACAACTGCCCTTCCCTGCTGGACATCTTGTGGCTGTGGGTGCCACCATCTTTGAGGGCATGGAAGTCAATTAGCATATTCCTTCCTTATTGGCTGTGGGTGCCGCCATCTTTGCAGAGTGCTGCTCAGTTGTTTGGTTGTCCCTCACTAATCCCCCTGCCGGCCTGGTCGCCCCACACAGCCTGTTCGGTTGTCCGGTCGGTTGTGATGGTCGCTTAGGCATATGCTGTAGAGACCAGATGTTCAGCGTGGACCCCTGATTTGCACCTGTTCCTCCAGATCTTCACTGGGAATAGTGCCCTTTGGTATGAGATTAACTTTCCTCAAGAGTGACACCTTCAGGACAAATAGGCATGGTCCAGATGGCAGGGCTGTATCAAAGGGCTAGAGGATCGGGTGGGCATGGGGGTCCAGATGGTGGCCCTCTGAGAATTGAATGGGGAGGAAGCCTTTTGCTTCTGGTTTGGGTCATTCAATGTCCCTGGGACTGTTCCCATAAGGTGTTGGGGCCTGCTCCCCTTGCAATAATGTTAATACTCAGAAATGTAGGTCAGCCAAGAGTCTGTAGGGAGGAGGAGGGTGGGTATACAGAGGTCCGGACACCTAGCCAGAATCCACCAGATCTGGGGGCAGGTAGGCTGGCTGTATTAGTTTCATAGGGCTGCTGTAACAAAGTACTATCAAGTAGATGGCTTAAAACAATGGAGATGGATTCTCTCACACTTAGAGGCCAGAAATCTGAAATCAACGTGTTGGCAGGGTCACACTCCCTCTGAAGGCTCTAGGGGGGGAGACTTTCTTACCTCTTCCAGCTCCTGGGGTTGTCGGCACTCCTTGGTGTTCCTTGGCTTGTAGCTGATCACTGCAATCTCTGCCTCCAAATCTAAGCTTCCTCGGAGCTTTGAGTTTTCTCTTCATGGCTGTTCCTCAGGATCACCCTGTGCTTGACAAAACCCCATAGAGATAGGGCACTTGCTACCCCAAGGCAGCCCAATTCATTTTAGACAACTCCAGTCTTTATCAAATAGGTCCTGATGCTGAGTCAGAATCTGCCTCCCTAGCACTTCACCCCTTAATCCTGGTTTATCCACGTGGGGCCATGCACAAGTATCAGTCATCAAATCATCGGCTATCAGAGCTGGAGGCCACCAAGGCCAACCCCTCATCTTAAGTTCCCTTTCTTGATCCTGATGCCACTTCCAGAGTTGTCTGCTGCTTGCATTTGTCTGCTTGAATAGTGTTTTATTCTTATTCCTTGCCAGGCTTGGGTACTCTTTCTGAAAAATCAGGTGGGTCTTGTCCCCAGGAAGGAAAGGAAGGCTGCAAAGGTGTTTTGTGCAGGTCTGAATGCAGGATTCATGGCCACACTCGCAAGCCCAGGACTGGAGCCGGCAGGAGATTCATTCCCTGCAGTTGGGGTGAGGGTGGCAGGCCTGCCTCCCCACAAACTTGAGACCTGAATGTGACCCATGGTTTCAGACAGCTGCTGCTCTTCCTGCGCCCATCCCCAGTCTGATATAAAAGCATACCATCAATGTATTTATAGAACTAGTAAATAAAGAATAAATAGCAAGTTAAAGTAGGTTTTGATTGCCTACGTGTTGGTAAAACCCAGCTGGAATAATTTGATTCATGCATGGAAAAATGCCTCAGAAGCAGGACCTTTTTTTAGTGAGTCAAAACTGAATCTCTCCCGCTGCAGACAGAAATTTCTGCTTCTATAGCGTGGCTGCAAGACTAAGAATTAAAATCTAAAACGAGATTCCAAGAGAACTAATTATTTGCTCCCTTGAAATACACCAACTAGCCTTTTTCCAATCTTGCAGACAAAGCTGCTGAATGCAGGGAGGGGTGAAACCGTCCTTTTTGGCAGCTGGTGTCTTTTTGGAGGGGCATCCCCACCCCCGTGGAAGAGAATGAAGACTGTGTCATCTGTCAGACTTCTGGACGTAGCCCTGTGGCACAAAGAGCTATATTTTTAAGCAAAATTAGCCGCCATCTGAATTTGATTTCTGTTCCCAGTATCAAGGGACTGTGACTAATTTTGTATTCTGCAAGTGGTTTTGGAGGAATAAAAAAATGTATCCTTCCCACCCCCAGCCACCCACTCCTTCAAATAAGGGTTTCCCTTTCCCAAGATGCCAGATTGCTTTGCAGACAATGCCACTCACTTGTTATGGGAGATTCTGGGTGAAGTTGGCATGGAGAAGGCGTCATTACTCCTGTTCTAGGCTGTCCTCTGGTTTAACAGACTTGGATTTATCAGTGACCCATGACTGGCTGATAGCTGCTGCTTTTCCTGCCTGTGATGCCCCTCAGTCTCACACACACACACACACACACACGTATACATGCATACATGCATGCACGCAGCTTCAATATGTTGACCTTAAGAGTTGGTTTGAAAAATACTTTTGTTTTCGAGACTGCCCCCTCCTCCTTCCTGCCACCTTTATTTCCAGTTTCTGAGGTGTGGCCCAGAGTGCCCCAATGCCTGCCTGCTGCTAAGGATATCCCTGTAGATATATGTTCTTTCCCACTGGAGGCAACTTCCGTGGAAACCTAATTACCCATATTCCAATGATTGCCAAGGCTCCAGCGATTGAAATGATGCATAGCTTCTTGTCATTAGGACGCTGCTAGAATGGTCAGGGGTCTGTGCCTGTGATGGTTTCAAGACTGCAGTCAGAGGCAAGGACAAGGAGGAAAGAAAACTTCGCCAGACCAGGCACCTTGGACTGAAGATGCCCAGAAGAGGCAGGGATGGTTAAGCATCAGTCTTGAGACTGGAGAGGACATTTGCACTCCGGAGCAAGCCGAATACCTGCAATGGTATGCAAAATGTCATGTATACATTTTAGGAGGGAGGAGAGCTTATTGTTTCATCAAATTCTCAAAGGGATCCTGACCTCTCCCTCAAAGATTAAAAAATTATTGGCATAGATAATAATTTTAGCATCACACTAAATGAGTTCTTATGAGAAGATACTCAAATGAGGAATATAATGTAGTAAAATGATTGCATCAATCAGAATAAGTAAAACTATGCTGCGATAACAAATTCAGTGGCTTAATATGAAAAAGCTTATTCCTTACTTATGCTCCGTGCCTGACATGGGCTGAATGGAAGAATATGCCCACTGCAGTCACACAGACACTGAGGCTGGGAAAGTTCTCATCTCCACATAAGCTTCTCCCATCACCATAGCAGCAAGAAAACAGGTGGCCCCGAAGCCGTATGGCTGTTAAACTGCCACCCAGGAGTGTTCACGTTTAATTGGCTAAAACAAGCCACACAAAGCAGGAGGGGACATGCTATCCAGCCATGTGCCCAAACAGAGAACCCGAAAATTTGTGAACAGCCCTAACGACTACCTCTGTGATATAAAATTTTTTGAAAGAAAACCATAAAGTGTTCAGCTCATCCACTTTAAAAATTAAGAGCAAGGGACATAAAACTGTATTCGATAAATATAGTACATAATAAAAAGAATTTCACTTCCATGTTATGTCCAATTAAGATAGAAAAAGTTAAGGGGAAAGAGATTGAAAAAGAGCGAGGGAAAGAAAGTGGGAGAAGAGAATAAAGAAAGGAAGAAAATGGAATGGGCTTTTGTAAGGATAAAGAGGGGATCACGGTCAAAGGCGACAGTAAGATTGGTCATTTTTGCCACCTGAACCCCGCATCTCATATCATTTCACCCTGGCCTCTGGGAGCCAGGCAGTCTTCCAATTTTGCCAGCACTCCATCTTTCTGGGGGCTGCCTCCAGTGCTCTGCATGGGGCTCCTTGTAGAAATCACCCTCACATATGTGTTCCATAGGGGCAACAAAGTGAAGCTAAAAGCCAGGCATGGCCTGTGGGCCAGTTTTCCAGGTCATCTCCGTGCCAGCTACTGGGGTTCCTTTTGTGCTTGCGGACCACCTGCTCAAAGCCTGCAGACCTGCCAAAGTGTCAAAGCTGCAAGGAAACCCTCCTTCCCTCATGCAGGAACATGATTCAGGGCAGGTGGTGAAACTATTACATAAATATGCTAAGCACATACTTTATAATAGCAAAGACTCGTTCGTTCTCTCTGTACGGCTGCATGTTTTAAAGGCATAAACTAGCCCCAAGGGCTGCATCTTCCCCCACCCCACTGCTTTCCTGGGCTCCCAGAGCCGAGCCTTCCTTTAGCCCTAGGAAAGCAATGCTTATGTGGCTGTCCTCCTGTGGCCACCTGCCATTCTCACTCACTGCCCACTGTTAAGAAATGGAGAGGTCAGCCAGGGCTTCTCTCTGTGCTCCTGGAGAGGTATGGCGCCTACCTGAGAGATGGGAAAATTCAGAGGCAAAGGGAAGACTCTTGGGGGTGACATAGGACTTACTTGGGTGTCTTGTATTTTCCAGATCAGTTTTGGTTCTCTCTTCACTGCCATCACAGGAGGATAAGGTGGTGAGCACTTTGCCATTCAAGAGCTATGTCCCCTGTATCAGTCAGCTGTTGCTGTTTAACAAGCTACTCCAAGATATAGTGGTCTAAAACAGTGACTATTATTTCTCACTAGTCTGTGGCTTAGCCAGGTGCTGCTTCTGGGGTGGGCTGAGCTGTACAGATCTCCACTGGGCTTGCTCATGTGTCTGTCCACAGCCAGCTGGTGTGTTGGCTGGGGCTGGCTGAGGCTTCTCTCCTTTTCTTTCAGCTTAGCCTGGGCTTTTTCACTTGGCCATCAGAGGGTTCCCAGAACAACAAGAGAGCAAGTCCTCTTGCTCAACTGCTGTTCAGATCTGTGCTTAGGTCACTTTTGTTACTATCTCATTGGCCAAAGTAAGTCACATGGCCACTCCAGATGAAGGGATAGAGAAATAGACTCTTCCTTGATGGGAGGAGCTATAAGGTTATATTAAAAGGATGGGGATATTGGGAGGGAAATAGTTTATAGTCATTTGCGCAATCTTCTCTGGAGTGTGATCTCCTTGGTGCCCTCCCATTCTGTCCCTCTGTCCAGGGCACCCCGTCAGCATGGGGTTAATGTACTCTGTTGTGAGAGGTTGGGAATACCATTGCACACAGGCAGAGACCTCCTCTGGGTGTATATGACAGCAACTAATCCAAAATAACAAGTTCGAAACCAAACAGGAAGTTCTTTCTCTCAGCTCTAATAGGGTGTCTAGAAACCTTGATGGGATCATCGGAGAGCAAGGCTGCTTCCAGCTCACCAATGTGCCGCCCCGGACAACCTCCCTTGTCTGCATTATCTAAGAAGTCTTCTAGAGCGCCAGCAATCACATCTGCAGGCAGCAATATGGAGAAAAAGAAGGACATATCTTTCTCTTATGGAACTTCCGATAGTTCCATGTAGTGCTGCTTATATCTCATTGGTCTGAAATTAGCCTTATTCCTGGGTACAGGGCACACCTACCTGCAAAGGGAGGCTCAGAAAGAGCTGGCACATTGATACTAATAAATTTTCTGTGACTAAGGAGCAGAATGGATGCTGGGATCTTTGCCAAGTGAGGTCTTTCACAAATATGTTCTGTGAGTGTGATATCATGAGACATCTTTGCATAAATCTCATTTGTTTAATCACCACACCTGGGGTGGATTGGTGTTATCCAGTTAGTTCAGTCCAGGTAAAGGCACACAGTCCCCTTTGTAGCTTGGAGAGGGCACAGACTGGCTCACCTACTTCATCCCAGGGTTGAGGTTCATTTTCATTTCCCCCCTTTTAATTGAGATATGACAATCACACAATAACGTTTGCAAATCTGAAGTGTACAGCTGGATGACATTTGATTTATGTGCCTCCATAACCACCACCCAGATCAAGTTCTAGGACATTTTCAGGCCCCTGACTCCAACCCAGAAGGGTCCCTCCCACCTCTGTTGCATCAATACTGACTCCCAAAGGTAAGTATGATTCTGACTTCTGTTAACATTAAGGGGATAAGTTCTTTTCAAGTTGCCTTCCCAGGTTCTTTTACCTGGGACCTGTGCTCTAGGCCTCTGCTTTCTGCTTTCTTTCTCTTTCTTTCTTCCTTCCTTCCTTTCTTTCTTTCTTTCTTTCTTTCTTTCTTTCTTTCTTTCTTTCTTTCTTTCTTTCTTTCTTTCTTTCTTTCTTCTTTCTCTCTTTCTCCTTCCTCTCTCCCTCTCTTCCTTATCATGGAGGAGAAAAATTAGTAATCAAGTTGCAGCATCCAGGGTTGAGTGGAGGCATGATGAGATACAAACTCTTTCTGCTAAGGTTGACCAGAGCTACAATTACATAGAACAGTACCCTGTCTACCTGAGCTCTGGTTTCAATGCATGCAATCACCTGTATGGCTGAAACCTCCCAATAGCAGGTTATAAAACAGCATTAAGCAGTCATGCTTGGGTATCTGCTCCTCCCCTCTACTCTCACGCAGACTTTAATCGCCCTCTGGTCCTGGTCTCAGTATCTCTCAAGGCTTCTTCATGCTACTCAAAGAATATTTGTTTTACTTGTTTGGGTTCCCCTCCCATCACCACCACCCGGCTGGATATAGCCTGGGATACACCCAGTGATACAGCCTGCTCTCCCTGATGGCACCCGATGGAAGAAAGTCGATGATTTATAGGGCCATTTGACATACACTTTGTGGCTGCCATGAGTGATGAACGGGAGGTATATGGAGACCCACTCTGGTTCCATCAAATTGACTGTATGGTGTCGTGGTGCCCCATGTAGGAGCTGGATGGAAGGGCAATACTGCTGTATTATTCTGTAAAGCCTTAGTTACTCAGCCTTTTTGGCTCTGTCACCCTGGCTCTAATTTTAGAAAGTTTTCTTTCCTTACTACTGATCCACAATCCCTTATTTGCAACAGAAACCCACAGGTTTTATGTAAGTTTGGCACAAATGTATTTGGCAGCAAAACCTGTTCGAATGGAAGTGAGGCCTTTTATAGTAATTATTTATCCCACTCTCTGTGACTATTCATATGTTTCAGCACAGCAATATTAATGAGTTTGATTACCGCCTGGGGATGTTTCATAAGACATGGTTTCTACAGGTCTTCCCTTTCTAATATATGAAAACTTCTCGCATCTGAAATTTACCTGGCATGAAGGGTCCTGGATAGAACTCTATCTCATTTTCCCTTCATAGAAGATGTATTCCATTTCTTTAATCCCACCCAATTTTAAATAAAAACAATGACAATTATTATTATTGTTAACTACAAAAGTAATACTTGTTTGGAAAAATTCAGACTATAGAAGTAGAGGACAATGGTTCTGCTCCTGATCACAGCTTGGTGTCTATTTTTTTTCTTTTCTTTTATACACATATATAGGTGCAGCCTGAAACACACACGTGTGACACATTGCAATACTAAATGCAATCACACTTTGCACAGCCCTCTGCACCTCCCACTGCCCCCACTTAAACAATGATTCTGGGAAAACCCCATGACAACACTTAGGTTTGGCAGAAGCGGTGGGTGCCAGGCCATATCCCTGGAGTCTTCCCACTTTCTGATGTGCCTTCTAACTGCCAGGGCTCACATCCAAAGATGTGAAAGGCCTGAGGGCTTTCTCCAATGCTCTGCCAAAAGCAGGGACGATTGGAAATGCTGGGGAATTAGCCCAGGGAGCAGCCCTCAACCAAGGAATCACAGGAGTTGGTGTAGAATGCTGCCAGCTCCTTCGTGGTGATCACTTGGAAATGTACCTTATAGCTCCCTTGCAGGAATGAGCTCCAGTTGTCCACAGTGATAACTGACTTGAGAACACACCTTTTATTGGCTGCCTTCCCTGCCCTATCTCCCTTCCCCATGCCCCTACTCTCCCACTCACACACCTCTCCTGTGTTTTTCTCCCATCTCTTGAATAAATAATTTGCTTGTTGCTGGGTCTGTTTCTACGGAAACCCAAACTATGACAATCTAGAAGTACCCTTTGCTTTTTATTAACTGCCGAGGACACAAGAGTATGGATAGACATGATTTCTTTGGCCATTCCCCGATTACAGTCCTATTATTGGATAATTTTGGTGCTGCTAACTTTTCAATGAGACATCCTTGTGCATATATTTTTGGGTGTGAGCATGACTATTTCTGAAAGACTCCTAGAGGTAGACTTTCTGGGTCAAAAGGTGTGGGCATTTTGGATGCTGCATCATTTTCTCTTTTAGTTTGTCTGTTCCTTCTAGGCGAGCTCTGTCCTGCTCCTCTGCTCAGAATCTACATTCTCCTGGGAATTTGTGCCAGAATGTCTCAGCTAAAGTGACCAGCTGTCCCCATCTTCCCGGGATGCAGGAGTTTCCTAGGACAGGTAACTTTCAGCTCTAAAACGGAGACACTCCCCAGGAAAGGGAAATAGTTGGTTTGTCCTAATTTTTGCTCCTTTGTCAGGGCCCTCAGATTCCAGAACTCCTGCTTTCAATTTTCTTCCCTGGTGTCCACATCCAGGATCTCCCATCCCAGTTGCCTCCAGGTTTCCCCTCCCAGCTCACAGGGTACCATCTGCTCTGATGAGCCAGCTTCACCACTAAACACACACATGTACACCTGCCTTTTCACAATCATCCCCTTGGCTGTGATTACATTGCCCTCTTATAACTATTTCTGAGCACAAATGCCCCTGCCCGGTGCCTTCTAGTGGCCCGGTGTGTTTCCATAATCCAGGTGTCAGGAGAGAAATTTGGCCACCTGGCCCTCTGGCTAACCCATTCATTACTGTCTTCCTCATGATATTTTGTCTTCCCTTTCTATCTCTTGTTCTAGAGAATGCACAGTCTCCATCCCTGGGCTGGAATAGAATTTTTATCTACTCTTCTGTAAATACTTTGAATATATGTTATCTTCACCTGGTGTAGGGGTAAGAGGAAGAGAGAGCTGAGCTGAGAGATGGAGAAGAACTAACTAGTCCTGAAACCTCAGTGTTTGCTATGGTTTGGGTCCCCAGAAGCAGAGCCTGACACAAGGATTTTATTGTAAGTAGTTTATTTGTGACACGATCACTCCTGTCCTCATTGGGACCGGCACCATTGAATTCTCTTTGTTGTCACTCTACTTCAAGCTCTGCTTCTGTCACAAGGAACCAGAAGAATACTGACTAACACACCTTTGCTACCTGCCCCCAACCCTGGCACTTGCTCCCTGTACTTGTGTCTTGCTTTTGTGCTGATGGCATTTGGCCTGGTGGGATTACTTGTTTTTTCACATGTAGGCCCCCTTTCCCCAAGCAGCCTGAGGGCCTAGCTCACTGTGTGCTCACTATATACCAGGCACAGAACATCCGTGAGGTGAGCACTTAGAGTGCAGCTGATTGATGAGGTTCAGAGATGTTAAGCAACTTGCCCAATGTCACAGAGCTAGAACAGGATGCAGCAAAACTGGGACTTACCTAGTAAGTCAGGGTGACCTGAAGACTTTTTTTTTTTTTTTCTGACTTTCTTGCTGCAGACCTGGATCCCTTTACCCAAGTTTGGGAGGTATGGTTGTAACTCATCAGCATCTTCTCCCATTAAGTGCCATTCTATTAGGTCTCACCCTCGCCAAATAAAAACATTTTGCATGACTTGGTTTCCTTTTGTTTTCTGTGCCTGTTGCTTTCTTTCCAGATCCTGGCCCAGTTATTCTCATGCATTTTCCCTATTGGCATAGAAGGTCCTTTCCCGCTTACATGTGTGGCTTCTCAGTGTACGCAACAAGAAAGAAGCCCCACTGGTTTTGAACAAGGTCTAGCTTGGTATCCGCAGCCCATGCCACAGATAGGAAAGCAGAGGCCCAGAGAGGCGGTGTGAGATGCGGTGGCCACACAGCTGATTGTTGGCAGAGCCTGCCTTGGAGTCTGAGTTTTTCTCTAAACCTCAAGGTGTGTCCTTAAATACAGTGTTTACAGAATGCCTGGCCGTCTATACTGCTGTTGAGATTCCCATGGGCAGGGAGCCACCGGGACCTCACTAGGAGGCAGAGCCGTGGTTCTTGTCTTTATCAGCATTTGGCAAAATGGATTCCAGTCTCCCCAGATGTGTCTGTGAAAGGGACCAACAGCCTTTCTCATGCTCCCCGTTCTACCTTTCAGTTACCCTTAGCCCCTCTGGCCAGAGCCAGTCTTTCCCCGGGAGCCAGTCCCGGGCTTGTCCGTGCTGTGGCTCACGCGGCTTTGACACGGAAGGCCTGCAAAGCCCTGGGAGGGAAGACTCCCCCGGGGGCCCAGGGGCCAGGCGCATGCAGGCCCTGTTCAACTGTCGCCCAGCAACGCCACACACAAACATTTGCTGACAGGAAGAGGCGGGCGGCATTAAAGCCTCCTGACAGGGAGGTGACGGGGCAGCAGGGAGAGGCGGAGGTAGACAGTGTGTAATTGCCAAGCTGGGAGGCTGGCGGGTGGCCAGCGCATTGAGTTTAACCGCCTGTGTCACTGCCCTTCACATCCAAGGAGGGTGCTGCCCGCGGCCGTGTTTCCAGGCTGGGTGCCCGTCGTGGTCTGGCCCGGGTTACCTGGGGAGGACATCTGTGGGGTCAGCTTT
>NW_006293003.1:636042-637038 GCF_000327345.1 Myotis davidii
CTGATGGGCCTCTGGGTGCCTAAGCCTCCTTCTGACGTCCTTTACCTACTGCTGCGAGCTCGCTGTTCTAGAAACAGCCCACACAGGGGCTTTCTGCCGGCTCTGATGCTTTTCCCTGACTCACTCACAGTTCACCTGGAGCCCAGCCTAGGCTGGGAGAGGGCACAGAGGACGCCGAAGCTTCTAGGGGTCTTTCCTGGCCCACCTTCACTCCCGGCAGCTCCTGCTCAGCCCTAAATTAGCCACGACGCCACTTCAAACATGGCCCAGAGGCTGCACAGCGAGGACCCAGGAAAGAGACAGATGAGAGGAAGCGCAGAAGCAAAAACGGTGCCCCAAAAGGCAGCCAGCCCCTTGGCCGATAGAAGGTCAACCCGACAGCCGGCTGTGAAATTGGATAGCAGTCCCGTCGCTTCCAAGACATAATTATTCCCAGGAAAGTGTTTTCAATTTCTAGATAAACCGCTGTTTAAGAAGCAGAGAGGACAGAGCTCGAACAGCGGCAACCGTCTGCGGCTTCCCCCAGCGGGCCCGTCATTAACCATTGCTCCCAGAGCTAAAGGCTGCGGCTCTGTCCCCAATTAACGGCCACATTCCAGCAAGCTCCGTGTTTATCAAGGCATTAGCGCTGGCATCTGGGGAGGATTGAGCTCCCGTCCACCCACGGGGAGACCTACAGCTCTTCTGGCGCTTGCCTGCACAAAAGGTGGGTGCAGGGGGAGCGGCTGAGGCCCCCTCCAAGGCCAGCTTCTTCCCACTCCCTTCCCACCACCGCTATGTCATTCTATAGCCAGCGGAGTGTGAGCCAGGCAGCACTGTCCCTGCTCTGACACATACGCCTCTGTGACTCTGTGTGCGTTTGCCCGTGTGCATGCACAACCGAGGGTGAGAATCTTGTGTTTCCGGAGGTGGGTGTGGGGAGGATTCTCCAAGGAATTCTCTGAGAACAAAAACAATTTCTCTCCCATTGTTAAGCCTGTGTGTGTAGGGGTGGTG
>NW_006293003.1:637087-660668 GCF_000327345.1 Myotis davidii
TTTCCTTCCTTTCCAGGCATTGTCCCCCTTCTCCAAGCCAGTACAAATTCTGTTGACCCCAGATGTGCTTGGAGAACATGAGTCATGGTCCCCAGCTTCCTCATTCCAAGGACCCGGGACTCCTGGGTTTAGGAAACTGTTCGCTCTCCACCACCAGCCCTTCTCACGTGTGTCCCTGCCCCCAGCCCTGCCGAGTGCTCTCCCATTCTCTCTGCCTTTCATTCCTTCTGCCGAGCTTTCCCTGGCTTCTTTGTGGCTACGTCCTTAACTGGTCCCCTGCATGTGGACAACTCCTGAAGCCCCGTGCTCAGCCTGCCACTTTTCTCTCTGTTAGAACTACCCTCAGGGGCCAAGCCAAGCCATTCTTCTGGGCTCAGTGTTGAGGTCAGGCCCCTGAAATCTACAGCTCTGGCCTCAACCTGTGGTCACTTTCACCTGGATGCCCTTAAGGAACTTTCGATGTGTATGAATCTAATCAAATCAGCTGGTTGTCACTCTATTCCTATACCCCTGCCCCCTCCTTCTCCCTCCTGCCATGCCACCCTGAGACTTTACTGATGAACTGGAAAAAGACAGGGATGGGTCCCTTTCCCTCGGGCTGGAAAGAAGAGCACCCCAGCCTCACCAGGTTCTTGACCTTTGATCCCTCCTCCACACAGCTGCTAGATTAATCTTCTGCCATGAGCTGCCCCACCTCTAGGCCTTTGCTGGTCAGTCTTCCCCTGCCTAGAATTGATTTGAGTGAGTTAAGAGATTAAATGGTATAGGCACCAGCCCTTCTGAAGGGGAGATCTGTTATTTTGCCTGAAAAGTCAGTATTCATTTCCCATCTTCTCCCCAGGCTGTGTGGGGAGAAGCCATCATGCTGCCTGGGATGGACCATGGCCCAGAGTGGCAGTGACAGCCCTGGAGATTTTTCTGGAGCTGTTGGGAAAGGGCACCTTTCCCATCACAGTTGCTCTAGAAATGGAAGTCTGAAACTGCTGGTGGTCATCTTGTCACCACTTGGAATCAGCCATGCCTGAAGCCAAGTGCCTTTTAATGTGTTGCTTGCCACTTTGTGTGGTGTTTCTCTGCCTTACAACCCAAAATGCTCCCTCCCCATCCCCGAGACCTCTCTTTGTTTGGAGCCCTAGGTCCTAGCTTCCCCTACCTGTCTTTTGCCTCTGAGCACATTTAGCTTTGTGATATTATTTTGATTTTCATGTGGAGACCTATACCTCAGCCCTTCCCACAACCTGAGGTGGGAAATATGACTGTCCCCTTTTAGCCCATGGGAAACTGAGGCATGGAATAGTTATAGAACTCAACCAGGTATCACAGTTAATCAGTTGCAGAGGCAAGATTTGACTCCAGGCTGGCTTGCTCCAGAGTGCTTGCTCCTAACCGCTCTGACCTGCTGCCTCTCCAATGTGTTGCTAATAGATCACTTACTTTCCAGGTCCTCCTGGGTATTTTGAGTTCCTCCTATGAACCTGGAGCTTCAACTTGGAATCTGAATTCCTCCTCCTGTCAGACTAGTATAGGTACATCATGAGCACCCTTGATTTATGTTGGACCCCTCACCTGAGCATACTTTGGAACAGCTAGAGAGCCTGGGTTATTTATTGCCATTCACAGCCATCCTCTGAGGGAGCCTGTCCTGTCCCTGAGTCCTCTATGAATTATGTAGGGGCCCCCTTGCCATTGTGGGTGGAGTGTGAGTGGCTCTGATCTCACATCTCACTGCTTTGTCTTAGCTGGCCCTTCACATCTGTACTGCCAGGCCTGGGACCCTCTGGAGAGCCTTTACCTGGTGGCCTGTGTGGCCAGTTTGCATTTCCAGGCAAGAGAAGCTGGCATTATAACTACCCTTGGGATGCAGCCAATTGTCCCTGGCCTTACACTTTGCTGACTGCCTAATTTTGCAAAACTACGTAGCTATAACGTATGTGCTGGAAACAATCCCCCAGAGTCACAGATTTAGATTCAATTGATGAAAACCTTCCTCTCCCCATCTCCATTAGTATAGCATCTAAGCCATGTTATTCATATATCATTTCATCACCACAACAGCCTTGTTTGTTGTTTTTATTCCCATTGCACGGATGACATAATTGAGGCTCAGGCAGGCTATGAGAGATGGTAAGATGGAGACTCAAAGCCACATCTCCTGGTTTGGGGGAATAGTCTTTGTCTTCTTGACATCACAGGGATGTGACCCCTCAGTGAAGCTCGTTGATTTAACAATTGTACATTGGGCATTTTGTGCCTGCCTGGCACTGAGCTGGGAGTGGGAAATACAGAGGTGATCACTCTCAATATGGTAAGAGCCATGATGGTGGTAAGAGTAGAGTACTATGGGAACACAAAGGAGGAAATTGTAAATTCTCCTAGTTGGAGGAGATGACAGTGTTAGAGAAGGTGCTATAGAAATGACAGTCACTTGCTTGTTTTCTGTGATGCACAGACAGGCCAGTTACTGAAGACATAGACAGGCACCCCCAGAGGACATGAGCAAAGTTCTCAAGTCTTTCCCAGACTGGCTATCATGGTTGCTCACCTGTGAGCTAGGCCCCGCACACATATTTAAAAAATCCTCATTACAAATGCAAGATCAGCAACACACCCAGTTTATAGATGAGAAAATCAAAGCCCAGAAAGATCCAAAGGCTCAGCCCTCTTGCCATCTTCACTCTGGAGGCCCCTGTGAGATCCACCAAGGCCACTGTTGTGACACATTGCCATTCAGCTTCTCTTTTGCCCAATCTCCTTCCTTTACTCCAATTCAAGTGTTGACTTTGAGACCCATACCCCAGTAAACCTCCTCCAAGAAAATTTCCATCGCAAAGTCTGTATCCCGGAGAACCTGATCTAGGACACCATGTTTAATTTTGGTCATCCGGGAATAACAAAATGTCCAAAATAACAGTGACATAAATATGTCAGATATTGATTTCTCACATAAATGACCAGAAGTCACAATGACCAGGCTGGTAAGATGGTTGGCATAAGGGCTGTAAGATGCAAATGTGTAAATGACTCAGATTTCTTTGATCTTGTTGTTGTGCCCAACAGTCCCAAAGTTACATCATGGTTCAAGATGGCTGCTCAAGCTCCCCATCACATCCTTGTTCTTGTGGGCAAGAAGGAGGAGAATGCACTCACTTCTCTTCAAGAACCAATTCCAGAAGTTGCTTCTGCTTGTATCCCATTGGCCAGACTTGGTCACATGGCCACACATGGCTGCAAGCTGCGGTTAAGGCATGTATTCTTTACTGGGGGAGAGGGGCATGTGTTCAGCTAAAAATTATGGGTTTTATGTCAAAGGGAAAAGAGAAAGATGGATATTTACAACAATTAGCAGGTTCCAGATGTGTGCCCCAGGGAGGATGGAGCCGTGTGTGAACTGTCTGGCATTCAGGGTACTCTGATGGTCTTTGGAGATCATGGCTCATCCCCACACCTCAGTTTGGATTCCCATGGAGAGTCTGCTCCTGCTATAAGGGCCTTTTGCCTTACTTGAGGTCTCCTAAAAGGCCCAATCACATTGCCCTCCTCCCCAGATGCTCCCGGGGGAAGAATGACCTTTCCTCTCACTTTCTCCCTCCCTTTCTCTTTGATCTTGTGGTTCTTTAACTGGGAATCTTTCAGTCTCTCCTGGGGCAAAGAGGCATCCCTTGTTTACCCACAAATAATTAACTGCTGTAGTCATTTAACATATACACAGACAGCACACCATAATTACAGAAAATATATTACACATCAGGCACATGGCGTGGGGGAAATTCACCACCCAGTGGGGCCCGGAATTAGAGGTGAATTGATACATCAGCTGGCCCTGGGTTTTATCCCTGGCTGTGCCCCTTTGTGCATTCCAAGGCTTTTCTCCACCCCAGGAAGCTGTGATGACTGGCGCCCTCTGAGCGTACATATATCGCCAAGTCTCCCCCTGCATTCCCTTTTTGCTGAGACAGTAGAAACGGTGGGTTTGGGGAGTGCTGACTGTGTAATTGACCAAAGGAGAGGAAGCAATAGAATAGGATAGAGAGGACAGCACAGCCCTGAAGGGGCTGGGAAGAGGAAAAGGAGGGAGGGAAATGAAAAAGATGAAGAATAACTGGGAGGAGTAGGAGAAATGGAAAAGGCAGAGGGATCAGCTCAGAAATCCTTCCATAGGGTGTTTCTCAGGAAGGGCAAATAATGGTGAAGGTTTACAACTCAGAGAGCAAGGCTTGACAAGCCTCAGTGTGCACACATATCACCTGGGAGGAGAGGGGTGTTGTGAGCCCAGGCGCTCTGATTCAGTGGGTCTGGGTGGGGCCTGAGAGTCTGTATTTCTAACGTTTCTGGAAGCTGCTGCTAGTCTGAGGATCACACTTTGAATAGTAAGGATTTAAATTCATTTTCAAATTCACTCCTTTAATCCTCACAATGACCCTGTTTTACAGACAAGGGAATTGAGGCTCACAGATGCCAAGTACTTTGTGTGAGATCCCATGGCTAGCCAGCCCACGGTTTTCTGTTTAGTATAGCAAACTGTGTCTCAGTGAACTGATGAACATTCCCGAATGTGGGCCAGGGAAGGATGGGTCAAGCTCAGGGGGTCAGAGGACACCTAGGATGTGACCCGGGTGTGTCCAGAGGCCTAGAAGTTGAGAGGAAAGACATGGCTGGGGGTGGGGTGGGGGTAAAACGAGATAGGATTAAAAAGAGGAGTTGATTATATCACCTGTTAGTCTGGGCCAAGTTGGACTTTGTTACTAAGCTGTGTGCCTGGAATTTCTCAACCTGGGTATCTGTTGTCTGCTGGAAAATGCTCACACTTTACAAGATCAGATCTCTGTGTTCTGCCTACAAATGTCTTGATTTGGATTCACAGAGGAGGAAGGGCTGCCGAGTGAGTGTAAGCCTCTCAGAGCTGTTGTTTGAAGGGGGCCCCCTCTGGGGGGGGGGTGTGTGGTGGGGGAGTGTGCCGGGAGAGTTAGGCATTAAATGAAGCAATGTATGTAAAAGGTAATGTATGTAAAAGGCTTAGCAGGCTCACTGTGCAGCAGTTATTGTGAATTATCTTTAGAAGTCATACAAGCATCTTGAAATGCGATGTAAGAGCTTGGTGGCGTGGTCCTCTCTGCCATGGGTCAGGAGTGCCCCTGATAGCCATCGACGTGAGGAACCTTAAGGATGTTGTAAGTTCTTAAAGAACTTAGAGTCTATCAAGGAGACACTGAATTACAAAGAGGCTCCTGAGAAATAAGCCCATTTAGGCATCTGCAAGGAGTCCACATTGACATGGCAATTCTGGGGTAGTCTGGGTCTTCTGAGAAGAAGATGCCAAGAGAGGATGAAATGTGCCAGGATTTTATGAGGGGATATGTGAGCGGTAGGGAGGGAGCTGGGCAAGCCTGGGAGAGCTGAGAAGCTGTGATGTGAATCTGACCCAAGTGAAGGTGACAAGACAGGGAGGTGTTTGGGAGCATTCTAGCCTGTCAGGCAGTCTCCAGAAGGTTCAGCAAGACCTGTAGTCTGTCCTCAAACCAAAGTCAGCTGTCAGAGGAGGAACAGACCTGTTAGCACCACACCTCACTCAGCCAGTTTTGGCCCAAATGCTGTGATGGATTTCAGAGCTCGGCAGCTGGGGCTCTTGTGCAGTTATGTTCCCTGAAGTTGGAGGGCTGTGAGGCATAGCTTCCAGTACAGTCACTTTTCAGTAAGTTGTATACCAAGAAGGACAAGACCTTGAACTCTAATTGGGACAGGGGCCCCAGGCCAATTGCAGTGCCTCACATGTAGTTATCACTCCGTAAATATTTATTAAACAACTGCAAAACTGGAAAGCCAGTCCATCCTGAAGTGTTTGTTTTCCTTCTGCTAAATGTACCCCTAAAAAGAAATTAATTCCTTTATTTTAAAAAATTTCCCCTTTTATGACATTAATCTATATTTACAAAAAGTACCAGGGCCTGGTGCAGTCCTCTGAGAAAGTCTTACAGGCACGAGCGCCAGTGCCTTCTCCTCTCTGGGAGAGCCTCAGTCCAGCAGAGCCACCTTGGGGTCAGATCTGCCATGAAACAAGAATCTGAGTGGAGACTCCCTTGCTTCCAGCGGGAAAGTCCCTGTACATCTTTCATCTCCGTGGCCTGCTGTCATCCTTGCCCCCTCGACACCACAGGCAGCACTTTGTCCCCTTGGAGACTGTATCTAGAGCAGAAAGCCTGCAGCAGACACAACAGCCAGACGAAGGAGGGGACTTTGGAACCGGGCAGGTACCAGGAGACTGGGCTTGCCATTAGGAGAGAAGTGGCAGCGACTCAGGGGACCCAGCCTATAGGGCCCCCAGGACTCATGGGTCTTGGCCCCCAGGGGCAGCCTCTGCCCTGCTTTCCCAGGAGCTGTGGAGCCAGACCAGATGCATTTTCCTCTGTCGATGCAGACAGATGCTGTGCATCCATCTTCTATACACGTGCTTCTGCCTGGAGAGGAAGATAAAGTGGCTTGTTTCTCCTGTACTAATACATTACTGTGGTGTGGCCTGTGGCCAACCAGCACTGATTATTGAGCGTGGGTGGGTGCATGTGCATGCATGCGCGTGTGTGTATGCACGTGCGTTAGGGAGACGAGTTGATGTTGAAGAGCAGCTAGTGTAAGGAATGGTAAATTTTTCACTTGACAGTTATGTTCCTGAGAATAAATTGAACAGGATCTCTTAGTGCCAATAACCTAGAATCCCCAAAACAACAACAGAAATAGCAATAATAATAGCTACTTATATAGCACTTGCTCTGTGCCTGTCCTTTCTATGCTCTTTATATGTATGAACTCATTTAACACTGATAATGCCTGATGAAGAAGAGTCCTATTATGATTCCTATTTTGAAGATGGAAAAGTAAGGCACACAGGGGAAATCTCCTTATGTTAAAAAAATACTTCATGTCCTACATTGCCAGTTACGCAAACCCTTCCAGTTGGTAGAGGACACAGTTCTTGGCACCAGGAAGAATATTTGGAAATGTGCCTTTTGGTGATTAAAGAAAGTGGATTATTTAGTCATGTTTTAGGAATTACTCTCTGTCTTCTATTTTTGCTGTATTTAGACTTGTTGACCTTTGAAAGCTGGTTTTCTGTACATAGAAGCTTAGTGGGCTACAACAAGAAGCATTTGCTGCTCTCCCATGGTTTCCTTGGGTCAGGAAGTGGGGATGGGCTCAGCTGGGTGGTTCTGTTCGGGGTCTCTGATGCTGTTGCAGTCAGAAGGGGGCTGGAGCTGGAGTAATGGGGGTGGCCAAGCCTTTCCCTCTTAGGCTTCCTTACAGTGTGGTGGCCTCAGAATAGTGACACATAGTGGCTCAGGGTTCCAAGCCTGAATGTTCCACTGATCCGAGCAGAAGCTGTCTCATCATTTATGACCTAGGCTCAGAAGTCATGTAGGGTCACTTCCATCTTAGGCTAAGGGAAGGGAACATAGACCTCACCTCTCCATAGAAAGAACATCCAAGTCACCAAGAAGAGCCATCTTTGAAAGCTCCAACCTGCCACAGATGGGGTATGGCAGGGGCTTGAGGACACTCTGAGGAGCACCACCAACATATCTTGACCCAGACTGTGTCTGATAGTTCCACCGCGGGCACCTAGCTGCTTGGGGGGCTTCTCAGTGGGATGCCAAATGGAGATTTGCCTGGAGCAGAAGAGGTCAAGGCTGAAGGAAGGCAGTGAGGAGTGGGGTCCCAAGGATAGGAGGAGCTGAGTGACAGCCAGGCAGGAGGGATTGCAACGCCAGTGTCACCCAGTGGGTGGCCCAGACCAGAAGGTAAAATATTGGATCCCAGGGCAAGAGAAGCTGAGCTCCTACAGCCCAGTGGATACTGAAGACTCAACTTTGGGGAAGGGGAGGGCCTGGGAGTGGGGCCCAGCCAGAATTGAGTTAGCATTGAAGATGGCTGCCACTCTCGCAAGGGGCCTGAGGGACAGGGCTTTGAGAAAGAGAGGCGGGCCCTGGAATTTTGCCATTTGCCTGATTTGGCTTGATATTACCTCCTATCCCATCCCCTGCCACTGTCACCTCAGGCAGATGGGAATAAGTTCTTCTCCGAGGGGTGGACAAGCTCTTGGAGTGGGAGGTGTGGGTACAGGCACTGCTTCCCAAACCTAAGCCTGGAGCAGATGGCCCATAGCCAGGCCTACGTGAGAAATTGATTACATGGCCAACTTGACCGCTTAAGGCCTCGGCAAGCAGAGAGCTGCATCCATAAAGTGCCGCCCCCCACGCCGGGCGCCTCAGCGGCCTCTGTTTGAAGGTAAATCCATCCATAAGCCTGCCGTCACTCTGGGCTTAATGTACATGATTTCTGGCATTTACAGCAGTGGAGCTCCGGATGCTGGAAGAAACTCCAGCAGAATAATTTGCCAGGGAAAGGCACGCAGACTGGCAATTGCTCATGGCACATCTGAACAGTGTCGGCTCCTGGGAAAACAAGCTCCCTGACAACGCACGGCCCACTGGCCTCTCTCTGCCGCTAACCCCGCCACTAAGGAGAGAATTTATAATGTGGAGATGGTGTGCTCTGTGGGTTTTTACTCCATGGACAGGTGCTGATGTTGGGTATTTTTGGGCCCTTGAGTCAGGGTTGGAAGCTGGGAGAGGGGGCACTGGGTCAGGGTGGGCCCCATGTACTTCTCAGCTTGATGTCAGCATAGCAGAGGGGAGGGAGTCTGTCCTCAGAGCCTTGAGGATTTTCTTGGAAGGTGGGACCCTCTACTTTGATTCAAGGTGAGCCTGTCTTGGCTGGAGGGGCTAAGGAACAGTCACCAATGTCAGCTCTGTGGCTGTCTGCTCCCACCTGAGCATCTGAGAGCATCCCTGGCATCTTTCTGTGGCCTTCTCAGCAGTCCTCTCCCTCCCTCCTCTTCTGTTTCTCTGAATCTCTCTTCTTTTTCTCTTTCTGGATGTCTCACTTTCACCCTATCTCTGCTCTCTCTTCCTTTATTTCTTTCTTCCCGCTTTTCTCTCTAACCCCCCCTTTGTGTGTCTTGGCTTCCATGTGTGTGTGTCCCCAAATTTCTTGGCCTCTGTGTATCTGTTTATCTCTCTGTCTCTTACTTCCCATCTCTCCCTTCCTCTCCCTAACTCTGTTTGTATTTCTTCCTCTCTTTCTGTCTCTCATTCCCTCTCTCTGTCCCTGCCTGTCTTTCCCTGTGCCTCTCACCATTTTTCTTTGTCTCTGCCTCTCTGTGCATGTCTTCGCCTGTCTCCCTCTCTCCCTTTCCCTCATTCCGTTTCTTTGTCTTGGTCTCTCTCCTGGACCCTGTGGCAGTTCACAGCCCGAGAGTGTGTCCCAGGCGGACTATGCAGCCAGTGAGCCCAACACTATACACTATTTTCTTTTAAATTTTTTTACAAGTGTCCCCCTTCCCCCCTTTGCCCACCTCCAGCCACCCCCACCTCCCCATCCCTTGTTCTTCACCAAATTGTCCATGTCCATGAAGTATGCATTTATGTTCTTTCTTTGTGTGTAGGCCATAGATATCCTTTATTATATTAAAAAGATTATTATTTTTAAAAAATGTATCTTTATTGTTGAAAGTATTACATGTCTCCCTTTTTCCCCCATTGACCCTCCTAAACCCCACACCCAGCAGCTCCCTTAGCCCCTCCTGCCAACCTTCCTGCCCAGTCCTCCCAGCCTTTCTGTTTTCCGCATTTTGCTATGGATCTGCTGGCTCCGGGCTTTAGCTCTCTGAGCAGGTTGGAGGCATGCACACACATGAGCGCACCCCAGAAGCAAGGTCTGTGGGCTACCATGGCCATTTCCTGGCAGCAAAGACTGTGTTATTTCCTCCTGCCTCCTTTATTTATTTGATTTGAAGGCACTGGTATCTATCCACATAATGTAAATATGCCCCCCTTGATCTAGGTTCGGGTGGTACAAAACTCTCATATTGGTTCCCCCTTCTGAAAAACTGTTTTGGGTGAGGTTACACACAAAAAACCCCAAACAAACCCTGAGATGAGAAGTCATGTGTAAAAAGCTTATGAAGGAAGTGCTCCAGGGACTGGTAAGGGGATGAGGACAGCATTGGGAATGCGGGGAGACAGGCAGAGGCAGAGAGGGGGTCTCAGGCAAGGCCCTTGGAGGGCAGCCTCAGCCTGGTGTTGCAGGGACCCTGGAAGGCAAGTTATGCCTCTGAATTGTCTCGCTCCAAGTCAGGAACCAGGAGACAGTTGGTTTGTCAACAGTTGCCGGGCAGAGTCTCGGGCATTTTCAGTTCCCCATACTGTAGGCAGAGGCCCATTCGCCCGAGGGAGTCCTGGGATGACAGACTACAGGTGCCGGCCACTGAAAACACACTCAAGAGCGGGGCCACAGAAGCAGTTTCACTCCCACTGCCTCAAAAGACAAATCAAAGACAAGGCAAAATAGGTATGCCATGTGGGATCTCAGTCCACTGGCCCACCTATCCTGTATGTACCAGGCAAGTTAACCCCACAGCAACCCTATGAAGTAATTAGTATCATTATCCCTACTCTACAGATGGGGAAAACTGAGGCATAGAGAACTTGCTTCCCAAGGAGACACTATGAGTAAATGGCAGAGCTAGGAGTTGAACCAGGAAAAACTGGCTCTAGAGCTTCCATTTGTAACCATCACACTACACCCAATCTCCTCCAACATGTGGTCTGCAGCACATGGAAGTGATCCCCTCCCCCAGCAGTGGAAACACTGACTTTCATCTCTCCCCAAACACTCCATTTTCAGAAGTAAACTTTCAATGTCAACTTGCACCGATTCTTGCAGTGGTTTTGATGTTTCAAAAGCCTACATTTTGCAGCCTCTGGTCTTAAATTTGCTACCTTTTGGGACAAATGCCAAATTGTACAACGCAAAAAGAGACCCTAAAAAAGAGACCATCCATGAATTCTCTGTAAACCTAGCCCCTAAGGAAAACCTTCGCCTTGTAGCCAACAACAGCAACAAAACCTTCTGTCTCAACTGGTAAAGGGTAAGGATGTGGGACATAATCAGTTTGCTTGGTGGCAGCTACCAGACAGTGGACAAAAACTCCTCGGGGCATTTGTTAAGCCTAGGGCCACCTGACTAGCCCCCTGGTGTCCTCATCTCCCTGACCAATCTGTAAGCTCAGAACATGAATCCCCAGAACTCTGTACAATGTGTGGCATACAAAGTACATGACTTTAACTGAATGAACAAGTGGAAGTTGAATCCCAGCACTGACATCACTGAACCCCCCAAATCCTAGTGTTCTTTTCTATTACACGGGGGTGCCATTGTTCACCCCTGGCCTCCTAAGCACTCTGTGAAGGGACAATATTACCAGTAGCAGCACCACTATGGGCCGGGTGCTGTTTTGAGCACTTTGTAGGTGTCAAATACTAGAGAAAGTGTATTTTCAATTCTGTGCAGGTGTGGGAATTTCCACTTGGACCACGAGGGAAAGGAGGTGGGAGGTGATGATTAGGTGTGGCCTGAAGCAGCCTCTGGTGTATTGTGTGATCTCAATATATGGCACCTTAAAAATTAAAAACTCTTGAAAACAGGAGGCATTCTTCCCACGATATGCCTTGTCTTAGCTTGGGCCAATTTAACAAAATACCACAGACTGGGTGGCTTAAATAATATTTATTTCTCAAGTTTCTGGAGGCTGAAATTCCAAGATCAAGGTGCTGGCAGACTTGGGACCTGGCGAGAGCTCTCTTCCTGGCTTGCAGAATCAGCTCAGGGTGTATTGCTCCACACTTGCCCAATTTGCTCTTAGTGGCTTCTGCAGGCCCCTGGGTTGCTTAGGGCCACCATCGGTAGGTCCTATTTGCTAACAGCCCAGGGTGGTTTTGAAGGATACTCACACTCCAATGAGACTGGGATGAGCATAGAAGAGGAGAAGCAGATGTTTCCTCAGGGAAGTGGCTCCTCCAGCTCCCACACTTTCTGGATCATTGGGGACTGGGGGCCACAGTCTGGAAGTAGGTGAATGGGGTTTCCCTAGCAACCTTGGCCTTCGGCCACCTTTTCCTATAATTGTATAGCAGACCATCCTTTTCCCATATCTGTGCCTACCAGCTCCCAGAGACCTGTTTCTGGGGATCTGCCTTAGGACAGTTTCACCAGCCTGTGTCATTCAAATACCAGTGATAACAATGACCATTTTTTATAAAACTTGCCATGTTATGATTTCTTTACAGATAGACTCGCCCCTGGAGTCTTCAAAGTATCCCAAGAGATAGTGAGGTGTAGAGAGATTCTACATTCTTGGACTTTCACACTGGAAGGAATCTTCCCACTCCCACCCACTTCATGCCTTCCCTTTTCCACATTCCTACAGGGAATTGTCTGGCTCCCGTGGGAACACTTCATTCACTGAACAGAGTCTATAAGCACCTACCAGGACACAAGCATTAGGTGTTGGGATTCAGTGATGAAAAAAAGATCTGCCCTCAGCTAGTAAGAAAGACTGACAAATGAACACTTTGGGTGGAAAAAAATCTGTGAAAAGTCAGTTTGCTGTGGAAGTTCGCAGAAGTGGTTTCCTCAGGGATGTGGCTCCTCCAGTCCCAGGGCATTGAGAGTTGTCTGCCCTTCAAATACTTGGAGAAAATTATAGTCTTTTCCCCAAGGTGTCTTCTCTCTAGCAGAAGTGCTGCTCCCCATCCTCTTCAGCCTTGTCTCATTAGACTTACTTCTCAGACTCCTCAATGTGCCGGTTGCCTTGCTGAATATGGGTTTGCAAATGTCCTTTCTAAAGTGTGAGACCCAGCCTAACTTAGAACCCTAGGTCATTTGATCAGGTTGCTTCACTCAGAACCTAGAGCTAGTCAGACTTCTGAAAGTTTTTCAAATGAAATGTGTCTCCTTTCATGTTGAAATGTCTCCCATCTCATTTTTATGCAATTGACTTTCTAAGCTGAATGTGACATTTTACATGTATTTCTGTTCATCTTTGTGCTAGTTACTCTCCTTTTCCCCTCAGCATCCTCAGTCTATGATTTTGTTCTGTTCTGTCTTAGGAGGCTGAACTCTGCAGATGACATCACTGGGCCCCCTTGTCCTCTAGCTTCCTGTTGGGTGTGACAAAGGAAGATGCCCGCAGGAATTTAGAGTGAGGGAAGAGAGCAGAGTTGAGTATATATCCTACCTCCAAAGCTCCTTTCCAGGCCACAGTATTGCCAATGACTGCATTTATCTACCTGTAGTCATGGCTCCTTTCTTGGGGTCCTTTGTCATTTTGGCAAAGCTGTTCATTCTCATTGCCCTTTCAAGCTGTCTTAGCCAATTTGAATTGGTTAAAACACAGGTATGTTTTTCTCAGTTTCGAAAGCTGGGAAGTCCAAGATCAAGATGCCATTAGATCTGGTGTCTGGTGAGGCCCTGGTTCCTGGTCCACAGATGGCTGTGTTGTATTCTCACACGGTGGACAGAAAGAGAAAACAAGCTGTGTTGTATCTGTTTATAAGGTCACTAACCCCATTCAAGAAGGCTCATGAATTGATTATCTCCCAAAGGCCCCGCCTCCTAATACTATCACCTTGCAGGTACATTTTGGGTAGACACAAACATGCAGCCCATGACACAGGCCTAGGAGTGGTCAGAGCAACCTGATGTCGGTAGCCCATGGGTGAGTCACCATTTATCGTGAGTTCCCTTAACTCTGCCTCCACCTCCGTAAATAGCTCCTTCATTATGCTCTTTTCAATTAAACCTTCTGAGTGTGTGACTTGTTCCCGCTGGGTCCCTGACAGATATAATTTAATTATCTTGACTTCAGCTCATCACTCCAGTTCAGTGAAATCTTTTTGAGGCTTAGTTTTCATCCATCATAATAGCTTTTTATTTCCAGCTTTGTTTTACCTGGAAACTTGCTAAACAAGCCTTATTTCCTGTCTAAAGTCAGCCAAGTCTTACACCGCCCAAATTGCCTACAAGGGGATCTGGCGTGAAAAGCTCACCCTAAGCAGGGATCATCACCAGTTCCTGAACACATCAGATGTGCTTCCTCCCTCCCACTGAGGAACTGCCATTGAGAAGCATGCTAGATGGTTGCCTAGTGGGAGGAGAGGAGGCAGAAAGATATAGAGAGAGATGAGTCCGGGAGAGTGGCTGAGTCACATTAAGACAGGGCATCAAGTGGAGATCAGTGAGCTCCTGCTGTGTGTGGGAAAGGCGATGGTCTATGTGATAATCTAGCTCCTACAGATGTGTTGGGTTCTGCACCATTTCTGCACTAATCCAGTCAGTGTGAGATCTGGCCATATGGCTCTCTATTACTGGGCACTCCTAGTAAGCTGCCTTTATGTAAGGTTGATTGAATGAGTTGCACACAAAAGGGGTAATAAGGTATGTTATAAGTCTTCATCCAAGTCACTGAAAAATATGATGCTGCTGAGAGCAAGGCAAGTGATGGAGTTTGGCTTGCCACTGGAGCCCTCCCTGAAGACTGGCATCACTGTACATCAGTACTCATGGAAGACACTGCTAGTGCTCACTGCTATCCATATTGTCCTTTTCTTCCTGGCCACATGGCTAAACTTCACCTCCAAGCCCCTTGTTGACAGATGGTCCTATATGACTGAATTCTGACCAGTAGGTACAATGTGGGCAGAGATGATGTACACCATTTCTAGTCCTGTCTGGCAAAAATCTCCCACACAAACTTCTCCTGCCCCTCTTCAGAAATCTTGAAGGCCAGAAATTAAAGATGGCAGCATTAGCCCTGGCCAGGTAGCTCAGTTGGTTGGAGTGTCATCCTGATGCACCAAGGGTGTGGATTTGATCCCTGGTGTTAGGGCACATACAAGAATCAACCAATGAGTGCGGGGAGTGTCATCCTGATGCACAAAGTGTGTGTATTTGATCCCTGGTGTTAGGGCACATACAAGAATCAACCAATGAGTGCATCAATAACTGGACCAACAAATCTCTCTCTCTCTCTCTCTCTCTCTCTCTCTCTCTCTCTCCCACTTTCTCTAAAATATCAATAAATAATCATTTAAAAATATGGCAGCATCATAAAATGGAAGGACCCATATTTTCAAAATGACTGTATGGGGGCAAAGCCCCTCTTGCTGATTACATTGTGCTGTGATGTAAGCAAACAATTTTGTTACTGAGATTTGGGGGATGTTTATTTAACCAGTTAGCCTACCCTAATTAATACCAGAATAGGTACCAGAAGTGGGGTTGAAACCCACATAGACGTGCATAATTCAATAAACTATGCTATTAGCTAGCCCACTTTTGTTAATATTTTCCATAAGAATAAGCTGTGAGATTTTGTGAAATGCTTTTCATAATTAAGAATTATTATGTGTATTACTTTCCCCTGATCTATTGGGTGACTTACTCTGATTTATCTATAAAAAAAGAATCCATGCTGGTTCTCAATGGTCTTCCCTCTCTCCCTTTACCACCATTTCTTTTTTCTTTTGCCAGAAATTAAAAAACCACTACTTTGAGTCTACTTAAATTCTAGGCATTATCTTCAAGTTTATGGTTGTACATTTTTAAAAAAATCTACATTTCTCTCTCTCTTTTAAAGCAAGACATTTGTTTTTTTTTCAGTAGATTTAACTTCCATGAACATAGGAAAAATATGTACTTCAACCACTTCACAGAAAGTGCCAGAACCTTATAGCAGTTTAACTCTATTTCCTCCCTCTTGCCATAACTTACATTAACTGAGCATGTGCTATGTGCCAGTCTTCTAAGTACTTCATTCATATGGACTCATTTTATACTCACTGCCACGCTATGAGGCTGATTGTTATTATCATTCTACAGTTGAGAACATTGAGGCACATAGAGGTGAAGTAATCTCCCTGGAGAGTTCTCAGCTTACCAGTGGCAGAGCTGTAATTCAAATTCCAACAGTCTGCCCTCAGAGGCCACATGCTCAATCAGCACACTCTACAGCAGTGGTTCTCAACCTGTGGGTCGCGGCCCCTTTGGCAGTTGAACTACCCTTTCACAGGGGTTGCCTAAGACCACCCTGCATATCAGATATTTACATTACGATTCATAACAGTAGCAACATGACAGTTATGAAGTAGCAACGAAAACAATTGTATGGTTGGGTCACAACATGAGGAGCTGTATTTAAAGGGCCAGAAGGTTGAGAACCACTGCTCTACAGTGTTCTCTACTAACCTCTAGGCTGGGTTTGGTTTGTTTTGATTGTTTTTCTTCCTTTGCCAAACACATCATCTCTACTTTCCCCTCCTTAGCAGTGTCCTGGTGAACAGAGAGGCACCCCAGCCCAGGGGGGGTTTCACTCTCAGGCTGGAGAGTGAAACCCAGACTACCTTCTCTCTAACCCCAACAGAGAGGAAGAAGGCATCCTTGGCCCTCCTGCCCAGCTCCCACATCAGTGGAACTCACCAAAACCACTATCTTGGACACCCACTCAGTTGCTACCTGGGTAACTTCCCTTGGAGCACTTGGGGGGCAAAGGAGAGGGAACATGCCTGCAATGTAATTAACACTATAATAACTTGTTTCCCCCTTGGAGAATTACACCATTAGCTGCTTCAATTGTGCATGAAATATAAATTACATTACTCGGAGGCATCATGTCGGAGCAGACACGATGCTAAGTGACGAGGCTCTCCGTGGTACATACTACTCCCCAGTCAGCAGGTCAGAGGGAACACAAGCCCCAAGGCCTCAAACCAGCAGATCTGCCCGTGATCTCCCTGGCTGTTTGAAGCTCGGAGGACCCACAGTGAAGAATCTTTCCTGGGTGGTCCAGAAAGCCAGGTCCCAGGAGCATTGTCCCCAGCAACTTTTCACTTCCTGAAAGGGTTTGAAGCTCTGGACCAGCCTCTTCTCCTCCCCACACCTCCCCCACAGGCAGAGAAAAGGGGTTGCTTTCTGTCTCACAGTGTGTGTGTGTGTGTGTGTGTGTAGGCTAGAGAAGCAAGTCCAGAGTATTAACCTGTCAGGCTGAGTGGGAAGCAGTTGGGAAAATCCACTTGAGAAGGGAGGGAGGTAGTCCTTTACCAGACCGATCCAAATTTGTCCCCAACGTTCACCCATCCTGCCATCCATTTATTTACCTTGCTGAAAGCGCTCAGATTTCCCATCTGGACCAGGCCCACACAACTCCATACTTTCTTTCAACGCAGCTGTCTGGGCACGAACCTAAGCCAGCTTGAGACCCTCACTTTGTGTATAATTAGCGCTGAGTTGATAAGCTGCTGAGCAATAGGATGCATGGTTTTGGTCTGTCATCCTTTGTTTGAGGACAGTAAAGGAACTTTTCAGATCCCAATGTTGTGAGGTGTCTTCGCTTTTCCAGAAGAGATACGGATTGATTTGTACCTATTTCCATGTGAGAGGGGAAGTGACACTGGGTACACTTAGCAATGGTCACAATTGTGCCTTTTATCTGAAGCCACCATGCTTCTAATCCAGGGGCCAAGTTCTGTCCCTGTCCTAGTGCCCCAGTGCCTGGTCCCATGGGAGCAGTGGGAAGGCCTGTTCCTGGGCACCACCAGCAGCTGCTGGGAAGGCTCCGAGCCAGTCACTTCTCACCAGAAACCCTGTTAGAACAGGAAGTTTGGAAACCCAGCCTGAAGCTCCAAGAGAAATTTGGGGAAATATCGTGCAATTACCCTAATGACAGCTGTACAAATCACACAGCCACCCCTCAAATCCCCTGCTGCTGAGCAGAGCCAAAAACAGAAAGAGCCAAAACCCACATATGGGTTCAGGGAGACTTCTGGAAGCCATCCCTGCAGAGAGTGGGGGGAGGGGGGCAGTGAAAAGGCTGCAGGGGCTCTGGTTCTGCCTGGGCAGGAAGAGACCACATCAGGGCAGCCCCTTCTGTTACAAACCCATTCGGAGGAGCCCCAGCCCATGGAGGTCTTACCATCTGCCCTCGCTGTTCAGCTTCCTACCTCTAGCTCACACTCGCTCCCAGACCACAGCAGTCCAGGAGACCTGAAGAGGGCCTACAGGGGACAGGGTGACAGCTGTCAGCTCCTGGTATTTCTCTGGCTTAGGAAACCTCCATTCTATAAATCTAAATATTTTCTTGGACTTTGATCAAGATCCAGATCAAGTCTGTCCTCCCCCTTTTCTCACAGAGCAGTCCTGGGCTCCCCTCCCCCGCACACACACCCTGGTCAGAATGCCTGAAACACTCAGTTGTGATATGCAGTCCGCCTCTTGATTCCTGGTTCCCTTAGAACCATCTGCTGTGAAAAATCACAAAACTGCCAGATGGGGGACAGGGAGGTTTCTGTTTCAGATCTCTCTCTCTCTCTCTCTCTCTCTCTCTCTCTCTCTCTCTCTCTCTCTCTCTCCTCTCTCTCTCTCTTTCTCTCTCTCCCCCATAGTTCTAGGGACACAGTAGATGTTTAAGCATAGATCTTTAGTCCAGTGAGAAACTATTCTTCAATTGTCTGATTGAAATCTAGCTAAGAATGAATGGCTCCATTTTACAGATTGGGAAACTGAGACTTGAGAGGTATAGAAGTAGGTGACAGGTCCTTGGTGTTTATGGAACACTTGTGCCTGGCTCTGGATTAGGTACTGGGGCTTAGAGATAGGAAGAGGTCCTCCCTGGCCTGGGGAGGTTAGAAGGCTTACTTATTGAATGAGAGGGTGGGAGACTCAGCTTCCTTGCTTTGCATACTATAGAAGAGAGAGTTGCATAGAAGCCCATCCCTGGGGCTCAGCTCCTGGGGAGTCCCACACAACTTACTGGAAAGCAAAGACCTCTAGGTTGGAAGGGTTGGCCCTTGCCTGTAGATTAGATGAGAACAGAAACCATATTAGAGACTGTGTGGTCTAGTGAGGAAACTGAAAAGATGACTGAATTTCTCATGGACAAGTATGGCTTCTAATGGACTTCATGACAATAGCTACTAGTTTTTAAAAGGTCATCCTGTGGTGGGCCTGGTGCTGAATCCTTTGCTCAGATGATCTCTGCAGTAGAAAGGAGTGCTGGTTACCACTGTGACCTGTTGTCAGGGTGCCCTAGGTTCCAAACCTTGCTCTATCACCATATCTCAGCTATATGACTTGGGTGTCACTGAACCTCCTTTCTTCTCTGGTTCCGGTTCTGTCTGTAGAACAGGGATACAAGTTTGTTCCTCATTGGGGTGTTGTGGGGATTACATGGATTAACATATATAGAGTTTAGAATCAAAGTGTAATCTGTGGACCAGCAGCTTCTGCCTTTCCCTGGAGCTCATTAGAAATGCAGGGTCTCGGGCCCTGTCCCAGACCTGCTGAATCTGCATCTTCAGATTGATAAGTCCCTCTCAGGGTTCACATGCACGCCTGAAGCACTGGCCAGAACAGTGCCTGGAGCATAGTAAGTGCTCTGTAACTGTTGGCTGCAATTAGTGTTATTATTTATTATCCTATCTAAATCCCGCAGCACACACACAGGGCAGAAAACCACGACTCAGACAAGGTATGCATGTGGCCTTAGCTCCAGACAGGAGGAGGCAGGATTCCAGTGCAAAGAGAGGCAGTTAGCAGTCCACCGCCCCCAGAACTGAGGGGCTGTCAATGTTAAAATCAGGATGGCCCCAGGAAAACCAGCACCTTTCCCCAAGTCTTTAGGATCCCTGGCTACTAAGAGGCACAGTATCATGAAAACATGTATTTTTTATTGCCATCATATGCAAATGTCAGATAATTGACCATTTAACATGTACAATTCAGTGGTATTAAGTACACTCACAATATTCTGCAACCACTCACCACATTCTAGTTCTAGAATTTTTCCATGCCCCTGAAAGGAAACCCCATTCCCATTAGCAGTCACTCCCTATTCCCCTCTCCCCACAGCCCTTGACAACCACGAATTTACTTTCTGTCTCATAAGTTTGTGTATTCTGGACATTTTTTGGTAAATGGGATGAGTCAATATGTGGTCTTTTGTGTTTGGCTTCTTTTACTTAATATAATGTTTTTGAGGTTCATCCACATTGCAGCATGTGTCAGAATTTCATTCCTTTTACTGGTTGAATAGTATTCCGTTGTATGGAAATACCACTTTCTGCTTACCCATTCATCCATCAATGGGCATTCTGGCTGTTTCCACCTTTGGCTATCCTATATAATAAAGAGCTAATATGCAAATGGTCATCATGCCATCACACCATAAAGACTCAGACACTCAACACTGGGGAGAGAGGAATGGGGACCAGCCAGGCTGCAGCCCGGGAGAGGGACAAGCCACCTGACCTGCGGTCCTGGGCACCAGTGGCTGAGCCTGTGGCTCGGGAGAGGGACAAGTCACCTGTCCTACGGTCCCAGATGCCCGCGGCTGTGGCCCGGGCAAAGCCACCCATGCACGGTCCCCTGTGGCTGTGGCTGGCCCGGGTCCTTGGTGCTGCAGCCTGCCAGAGGGAGGAAATCCTGGGTCCCGGGAGTGGGGCAAGGCAGAGGTGGTTAGGGGTGGTCAGGCGGCCCCCCTTCCCCGCCGCCATGCACAAATTTTGTGCACCTGGCCTCTAGTTATGAATAATGCTGTGAACATTCATATATAGGTATCTGTTGGAAACCCTGCTTTCAATTCTTTTGGGTATATACCTAGGAGTGGAATTGCTGGATCATATAGTATTTTTATTGAGTAATATCATGCATTTTAAGTCCCCATATGTGCTGGGCACTGAAAAGGCTGGTACTATCCAGACAAAAACACCACTTGGATTCTGCTCTTGTGGGCCCCAGTATAGCGATGAGTCCATAGGCCTTCCCAGGGCACATCCAGTTCCCTTGATTGCCAGCCCAGGCTGGGAAGCCTCCATTTTGCTTTCCCCCAATCTGTACTCTCCTTTGGGGAACTGGAGGAACATTTACTCCAGGATGAGCCAGTCCCAGAGATTTTTGTTGTTCAGTTATACTGAAGAAAACCAACAGAGGCTAAAGAAACCAAGTGGGATTCACCAAATGTGTTGTAGTCCTGAGTGCCAGTGAGTTAAGAAATGTTGGAAGGAAGGGGAAGCCAGGAAAGAGAAAATTTCTGGATCTACCCTTGGGGAAGGAGGAGTAACCTTAAAGCAAAAGGTGAACATTTCTTTTTGCTTTTAATAGGAACTGCTGGGCCACACCTCGCCTTAGGGAGTTTGGTGTTGAAGGCATGGGAGTGCACACAATAGGGGGTTCAGTGCCTGGGTAGCCACCATTCAGGGGCTTCCTGTGTATTCTGAGCTAATTAATGACCTTTGGTAATTCCCCCAGATTCTTTCCCAGTGACCTCCAACCCAGTGAGGATCAATACCAGGTAAAGGCTATTGTGGAAAACCATAGGGTATGCCAGAATGTTCCTGCAGTTGTGATCTGGGCTCTCTCCCTATCCCAAGGCCAGTTGGGATAGGAATTAGGCTTTGTTGTTTCAGGTTAGAAGCTAACACAGAGCAGAGAAAGGAAGGAGGAGGAGAGAGCCTTTCTCAGAGGAAATAATGACCATAAGGGCTACAAATCAGGACGAGGGGTGGTGGGCATGCAAATGCTGCTGCTAAGGTTGTTGGGTAATGAATGAGGGCAAGGGGAAGGGTGAAAGGTCAGCAAAGGCTAGCCTCCTAGCTGTCTGGAATAATGGTTCCATTCCTTGACCCAGCAGAACAGGCTGTTTTTTTCTCTCTCTCCACTGTAAACACTCCAGCCTTCACCTCCACTGTGTACTGAACCCCAAAGTAGGGCCCTTATCTGCCTGCCCCTCCCACCAACCTGTCCCTGTTGCTATGGAAACTATCTGGGGTAAGGTAATCTCTCTCTACTTGCAACCTCCCTGCTTTCAGCACCAATCAATCAAACCCCCCAACCCCATCTCTCAGGGGGAGGTCCTAGGGGAGAGTGAGGAAAGAGAGAAATTAAAAACAGGAAAAAGAACAACAGTAATGAAAAATGAACAAAGAGAGGGGGTGATGTAATTCTAGCTGTTGATCAATTCCTTTTGTCCCTTCAGCCACCACACCCTTCCCGTGTTTAACTCCTCAAGGAGTAAGGGTCTGGTGGGGGTTTTCTGGAGCCTCCAGGCTGGACTCAGGGAAGTTTTTCTGGCCATGGAGAATTTGCCTTCCAACTGCCCATTCTTCTCCTCTGAAGGAAGGTCACTGGAATGACAAATCAGCCTGGTCATGGGTAATTAGAGACAGGCTAGAGCTTACCTGCCAGAGTGAGCAAGGTCATAATGGGGTTGACCACTGAGGATTTATCTCCTGTTGAAGATTGTATTTTTTACAAATGGCTAAAACAATAGTTTCTGCCCTACATGCTCTTCTGAAACCTTGTCTTGCTCCCATGCAGAGGTGGAGCCTATGTCCTCTCCCCTTGAACCTGGGCAGACCTATGGCTGCCTCTATAAATAGTATGGCAGAAGTGAGGTTATATGTTTTCTGAGGGTCGGCCAGAAAAGGCAGTACAACTTCTGCTTGGTTCTCTCTTGGGACACAATCCTTTAAGCCCAGCCATCACGTTGTGAGAAAGCCCAAACTTCATAGAGCGGTCCCATGGAGATGTTCTCAACAACAACCCCCACTGAGATCCCAGTTAACAGCCAGCTCAGCCCAGCCAATTCCCAGAACCAATTGAGAAAGCAACAATAATTTTTGCGGTTTTGTGCCAGTAAAATTGGGGTGGGTTGTTTTACAGCAATAGAAAACTAGAATGAAGTTATACATTAGAAATCAGAAGTCTGGGTTCTATGGTAAGATTTTCCACAAGCTCACTTCAGCATCTCAATTTGTCTGTCACTGAAAACATATAAGTTTAATCCTTTCTCATAACCTAGTTGATAGTTTTGCTCTTGGTACACATAGCCATAATCAGTCACTGCTCTGATTATGAAATGCTGTGAGGGGTCTAGGTGGAAATTATGATCTAGGTGATGATTTCGTGCTCCAAAAGAAACAGCTGTCCTATTTCCACATGGTGCTTCTCTAAGCAGTTTGCCCATGGATGCCAGTCTTAACTATGCCAGCTGATAACCTGCAGGTTGTCTACACTTTGTTAGTTACAAAACCAATGGATTATCTGTATGTCCTCTCAATACATCATTTTATTTGTGAAGTACTGTCCAATTTTTTATCTTAATTGGTCACTGGCATCACCTTTCTTTCTGCTCAAAATCAAACTTCTTGAACGTTGTATACATCAGTGGTTCTCAAACTTCAGCCTATGTCAGAATCACCTGGAGGGCTTGTTAAAGTGTTTTTTTTTTTGTTTTTTTTTTTTTTGTTTTTTTTTTTTAACAACAGATTCCCAGTCTACACTTTAAGAATTTCAGATTCAGTAGGTCTGGGGTAAGGTCCAAGAATTTGGGTTTCTAACAAGCTCCCAGATTCTGCTGATGCTGCTGGTCTGAGAATCATGCTTTTGGTAACATTGGTATATATTACCTCCATTTCTTCTTCTATTTCCCCTTAAGCCTAGTGCAATGTGATTTTTTCCCTGCACTATGGTTCTGTAATAGTCAGATCTAATGGCTTCTGCTCATTCCTTACCCTCCTTTGACATCCAGGCACCATTAAATGCCATTGAGCACTTTTTCCTTCTTGCAACTGCTTCCTCCCTTGCCTCCTGCTACACATCTCTTCTAGTTCTGAACCTATCTTATTGCTCTTTCTTCATC
>NW_006293003.1:660687-668927 GCF_000327345.1 Myotis davidii
TTGCTCATCTAAGGGTTAACATGCTCGAGTGTTCTCTTCTTGATCTGTTTTCAGATGTTACCCTTTATGCTTGGCTCCTACTGCCATCTTCCATCTGCACAACAGTATCTTCCAAATATATAACTCCAGCTGTAACTTCTCTCCTGGGCATCTCTAGCTGGGGATCCTGTGGACATTCAAGTGTCCAAAACTATCTTCCCAAATTCTTCGGTAAACTTGCTTTAATTTCCTTGCCTCCTCAAAGCAAATGGTTATCAGATCCTAGCCATAAATGTTCCTTTGATCCCCCTTCTCCTCTCTGTTCTCCCCTTCTCCATCCCCCACACTTGTTCATATCCCCAGTAGCTCCTGTCTGGACCATTACCATGGTTTCCTAAGTGGTTTTCTTGCTGTTAACCTGTTTCCCTGCCATTACATTTATTTACACTATTACCAGTTATATTTGTGACATTGAGATCAGATAACTCGATTTCCTGATTTGAAGAGTGTAATGACTCTCCATAAGCATAGCAGACACTATCAGTTCTCCATCCTCTAATCTTTTGGCCATTTGTGTGGACTTTGGCTCCCAGTGTGCCTTCACTCTCAATAGCCAGTGTCTTTTTGTTGAGGCACTGCCCCCTCACCCAGATGCCAGAGCCACTTCACCTATGCCAGGAAGTGTGGAAAGCCCAAGGTGCCTGGGGGCAGTCCTGAACCAATGACTGATGGATGGGTGCTGTAAGTTCTTCAGCCCCCTTGCTCTAATTTGCACATGTCTGTCTACCAAGTTACCCTACAGGATGGGACTAAATTTGCCCTTGGAGGGGCTTTGCTTAATATGGCCCTTGCATTTGCTCCTGGTAACATCTCCTAAGAAATCATTTTTACAAGAATCTGTGTCTCTGAGTTTGTTTCTGGGAACCTGGACACAGACAAGAACTTGGGGGATAAAATAAAAACTCTTAAATTAGGAAATCAAGGCACTTTGAAATGTGGTCCTAACAGTGTTTCTGGGTTCATCTTTCCCAAGTTCTGTCTGACATTACAGCCACATCAATGACTTGCATTCCCAGAAAACACCATGTGCGTCCAGCCTCCTGCAGCTCTGATAGTGTGTTATCCCTTGGAGGCATGTCAATCCAGCTAATTCTTGAAGGCCCAGTACATATGTGAAGCCTTTTGAAATCCCTCTTCTTGTGTCACCACCACTGTTCCTTTTGTCTCTGTATTTTGCATATTTCCTTGGTACAATACTTACTGAGTTAATGCAAATAAGTCTGTTTCCCACATTCAAATATGAACTCCCTAAGTCCTGACAACTTAATTTTGGTATTCTTAGCAACTTGCAGAGTATTTGATTCTTAGTAGGTGCTTGTTATGGGCTGAATTGTATCCTCCCAAAATATATGTTGAAATCCTAATTCCTGGCACTCCATAATGTGATTTTATTTGGAGGTAGTGTCTTTACAGACATTGTCAAGTTAAGCTGAGGTCATTAAGGTGAGCCCTGATCCAATATGACTGATATCCTTATAAAAAGGGGAAATTTGGATACAGAGACATGCACATAGGGAGAACACCATGTGAACATAAAGGCAAAGATTTGGGTGATGCCTCTACAAGCCAAAGGATGCCAAAGATTGCCAGCAAACTACCTGAAGCTAGTGGGGAGGCCTGGAACACATTCCTTCTTACAGCCTCAGAAGGAGCCAACCCTGCCAACACTTTGATCTTGGAGTTCTAATCTTCAGAACTGTGAGAAAGTACATTTCTGTTGGCACAAGTCCTTAATTTATGGCAGTTTGTTATGGCAGCCCCAGGAAACTAATGGTGCTTAATAAATGCTCACTGAATGAATTAATTTGACATAACACTTATTTAGCACTATAAAATGCCAGGCACTGTTCTAAGTCTTATACAAATACTAACTTCTTTAAGTCTCATAACACCACTATGAGGCAAGTATTGTTATCCTCATTTTACAAGAGGAGGACATTCAGGCACAGAGAGGTTAGGTAACTTATCCAAGTTTACAGAGGAAGTGATAGAGTTAGAATTTGAAAGGCAGTCTGACTCCAGAGCCTAAGGACTTTGCCACTATGCGATGCCAAATTAAGATAATTCTTGTAACAATTTTTGTAAATACGGTTGTCAGGGCAGGTAAGCAGAGGAGGAAACTGAGACAAAGAGGGTAAACGGCTGAGTTTCGCTTGGGTGGTAAGTGGCAGAGGTGCAAATTGACCTATTTTCTTTGATTCCTAATCTAGTCTCCCCTCTACAAAGTAGAAAGAGATGGGCCTTGAGAGTGCCTCATGATAAATACTCACATTTGAGAGTCATTGCCACTAGTTTGAGTATGAGCCAGTAAAAACAGGGCAGATAGTTGTTGTCAGGGAGACCTGGCTCCTGGGGAGGGGGACACTCTGTCGCTGGTTATGGGCTAACAGTGGTCGTGTAAATTTTCATTCTCAGTGAGTGTAACTTCCATGACTGATGGTCATAGGTAGAATTGCTTGGGCTTTAGATTTGTGGACCTGATGCCCATAAACCACATTTTCATATAGAATACATGTCTGAGGAGAAGCGGGCATGTTTTAATCTCGTGAGTTACGACGCTGCCTCCCTCTAAAACCTGAGCCAGCCTCCGATGAGTGAAGAGGTTGCTGTGACAAGGGGAAAACCCACCCAATGCCTCCTAGTCTCCCTTCCACACTCCCTCCTCAGAGACCAGCATTTATTTACTCTGTAGGAGGGGAGGATGTCCTAATAGTTTTTAAAGGGCTCTTGCTGCCTTGGAGTGGCACAAAGAGAAGAGCTGTGCACATGCAATTTTGGCCTGTTCAGTCATGATTGCTAATAGCTGTTGTCAGTTGAGTGGTTTATCAATGGATATGGTTGCAAGGGATGATGGTGGCGGCCGCAATGGTGGTGGTGGTGGTGGTGTGTGCGCGTGAGCATGGGCACATCTCTGCTTCTTCATAACCAGATCTTTTCAATGCTGGGTAACTTTGGGTTTGACCAAGTGGGAGGAAAGAAGGTGTGCTTGCTGGAGAGCTTCCAGAGGATGGGGCCTGCCAGACATTGACAGAATCTATTGGCCAGCAAAGAGCACAAGTTACAAACAAGCTTTGCGCCAGGAGTGGGCGCTATGGAGGTACCACCGAGTGCCACTGGGGTGGGTGCAAACCTGGCAGGTGCTGATTTGAGGGGCTGGGTTGTGGGTCCAGAACCAGGTGGGGACCAGAGTGGAGCTGGGACAAACATACTCCCTTGGGCTTGTGGGTGCTTGGTTGAAGACTGCCTTTCCCCTTTCCCTAGGTAGCCCCATCCAGTCTCATGACACTGAATCTCTACCAGAGGACTGCCTGATTCCTGTCTGCAGTGCATACATCTCCAATGGGACACTGAACAGCTTGTCAAATCCAGACATGCTCCCCATCAGCATGAACCTTTGAGCCCACAGTCTTCTGAGTCTCCTTTTTGGTAGTTCTCCAGCTGCTCAGGTCCTTAGACTCATTCCTAACTTTTTTCTCTCACCCATTCTTGCAGTAAATCCTGTTGTTGGCAATACCTTAAAATATAGATCCAGAATCTGGTCACTTCCCACACTTTCTGCCACTACTGCCTTGTTCAGGTCACCATTGGCTTTCACCTGGATTTCAGAAGTAGCCTCTCAAATGACTGCCCTTAGAGACTGTTCTTAACACAGCCATTAAAGTGCCCCTTTTTAGAAGATGTTGACCATGTCACTTCGCTGTTCAGTATATTCAAGAGGCCCCCCAATCTCACCCCAAGTAAAGCCAAAATCATTATAGTAGCCTTCATGGCCCTACAGGATCTGCCCTCTCCCCACTGCCTGGACTTGACTTCCTACCACCCTCCCAAATGCTTTCTCCACCGGAGCCAAGATGGCTTTCTTGCCCTGCCCACAACAAGCCAGGTACACATTGGAAGGCCTTTGCCCTGGCCACTCTCCCTCCACTCCATCAGCGCTTGACGCAAAAGTCACCTTCTCAGTGACACCTTCCTAGACTACCCTACCAAACACGGTAAATCTATGGTTTCCCTCTCTTTCTAACTCCCTCCCTGATTTAGTTTTCTCTATAGCATTTTATCAACTTGCTATATATTTTACTCCCCCACTAGAATGTAGGCTCCATGAAGGCAAAGATGTGGACTCTTTGGTTCATCATTGAATCCTTAGTGGGTGAAACAAATTAAAGTACTCAATAAAAACTTGTTGAATATGGAAAATTAATTTATCTATTTATCTCCTTGGGTCTCATTGTACATTGTTAGTAACCAGTATATTTTCCCTCCCTCCCTCCCTTCCTTCCTTCCTTCCTTCCTTCCATCTTTGTTTCCTCTTCCTTTTCCTCCTCCATCTCCTCCTCCTTTTCTCTCTCCCTCTTCCTTTCTTAACTAAATAATTCTTACTACATCTTCAACTTCTATAGTGCTTTACAGTTTTTAACACCTTCTGTCTTAGTCCATTAGGGCTGCTGTAATACCACAGAAATACCACAGACTGGGTGGCTTATAAACAATGTAAATTTATTTCTCACAGTTCTGGAAGTTGGAACTCCAAGATGAAGGTGCCGGCAAATTCAGTGTCTGGTTGGAGCCTGCTGCCTCATAGGCAGCCATCTCTCTGTGTCTTCACATGGCAGAAGAGATGAGGGAGCTCTCTGGGGTCTCTTTTATAGGGCACTGAGCTTATTCCAAAGGGCTCCATGCTCATGATCTAATTATCTCCCAAAGGTCTTTCCTAATGCCATCACACTGGGGATTAGCTTTCAACATGTGAATTTGGAGGCCCTTACACAGTCTACAGCAGCCTCTCTCACACACATGATCTTATTGAATCTTGACAACAACTCTCTGAGGCCAACCGAACAAGATCTATCTTCCTATGACTGAGGGCTTAGCCTTGGGCAAAGGAAAATGAAGCAGGTGTTCTAGATGTCCCATAGCTTACTCTCTTAGCTCAGGGGTAGAGCTGTTCAGTCACAGCTGTGGTAGACAGTTTCTAATACTCTGACAGTTTTTCCCCTCCAGCTCCTGCCTCTTCCTGCTTCTCTGCCCTGGGCATGTTCAGTTGAGCACAGGTGCAACCCGGAAGTGCAGAAGATGTTATGAACTAAGTATTTGTCTCTCCCCAAATTCGTATGTTGAAGCCCTAACATCATGTTATTTGTAAGTGGGACCTTCACGATATTAATTAGTTTTAGATGAGGTCATGAGGGTGGGACCCACATGGAATTAGTGTCCTTATAAAAAGAGAAGAGACTGGAGCTCTCTCTCTCTTTATCATGTAACGGTACACCAAGAAGGCAGCCATCTGCAAGCCAGGAAGAGGCCCCTCACCAAGAACCCATCCTGCCAGCACTTTGACCTTAGACATTCCAGTCTCCATAACTCCAAGAAATAAATGGCTGCTATTTAAGCCACTCAGCCTATGGTATTGCGTTATGAGCTAAAACAGTAGTGGATAAATGTCCCAGCCCCTTCATCCTTTGGTAGACAAAGCCATGTTCTGCATGGTTTCTGGAGGTACCCTGGGGGGATTTAGTTGCCCACAGGGGTATTATCCTAATAAATGCCTCTTTTATTGGCTCCTCTCCCTTCCCTGCACCCTTTCTGGGCTTCCAGGATCATCTTCCAATCAAACCACCTGTATCTGAGTCCTTTTTCCGGTTGGCTTCTGAGGGTACCGGTTAGAGTCGAAGTGTTTGTATCCCCACACAAAATTTATATCTTGAAACCTACCCCCCAAATTGATGGTATTAGGAGATGAGGCCTTCTGGGAGTGAATAGGTCATGAGGATACAGAGAGAAGACAGCAGCCTGATAGGGAAGAGGGTCCCTATCAGACACAAAATCTGCCAGTGTCTTGATCTTGGACTTCCCAGCCTCCATAACTGTGAGAAATAAATGTCTATTGTTTAGAAGTCACCCAGGCCATGGTACTCTGTTACAGCAGCCCAAATGGACTAAGCCAGAATCTAAACTGACACGGGAGGAAACCAAGTTTATTGATGATACTGAGAGAACCCTCTATGGCCCTTGACAAGGTTTGTTAGATTTTGCAAATAAATACAGATGCGCAATTATACTTAGATTTCAGATAAACAATGGATATGTTTTTAGTATAAATATGTTTTATGCAATATTGTGGGTACATTTATACTATAAAAATTGTTGTTTATCTGAAAATCACATTTAATTGAGCATCCTGCATTTTATTTGGCAATCTGAACCGTGTTGGAAATCAGAGTGAACCTATAAGGAAACTGGAAATGATCCCAGAGGCCTGGATTATGTGTGATTCTGGGCTCGATAAAGTTGATCTGTGAACTTTTAACCTTTAACCAACCTAATCTGGGAATGATTTGCATCCCATCATCCTTTGGAAACCCTATACAGCTGACTGTGAGAGGACAGTGAGAGACAGACATGACCCATAGAGGTTAAGGGGATGACCATGACCCCAGGGTCTATCCTTTGAGGTGAAAATCCTACTGGCCTTTGAGGCAGTGATCTTAAGAAGTTTCCCAGGTGGCAATAATAGGAGTAGCAGCAGTAGCAGCAGCAGCCACAGTTGGCAGAAGCCCTTGGTCTGGGGCCTGCATGTTATCACAGAGCCAACAGTTGGGAAAGTTTTAGTCATACTCCTTTCTTTGGCTGACATCTGTCTGACAATGGTAAAATTGTGTTGCAGAGGAGTTCAGCCGACCTGCTACTAGTCACTTCCCAGAGAGGCAGGGGTCTGGCTCGCCCAAGTCCCAGCAACTGCTAGCATGCTGAGCTGGGAAGCTGACCAGAGTGGATGGATTCAGGATTCCTAGGTTCTGGGTGCCGACTGTAGACCTCACCCTAAGCATGTCACGGATATTATTAACCCATTTAATATACTAACAACTCTATGAGGTAGGTAGAATTCAATTTGACAGATGAGGAAACTGAGGCATATTCACACACCTCAGAGGTGGAAGATCCAACATCCAGACCCAGGCAGCATGACAGCTGAACTATTGCTCTGGGTCACTATAACACATACCTCAGCACTGTTTCTGGAACCATGAAGGGCTCAGCAGGAGATGAATGCCCAGATGGAGTCTGGAGGCATCCATTCTTAATACTTTCGCTTTAGCATTACCATTATGCTCATCCTCCCGTGTGCCCTGAAATGATCTGTCTCAGGAGAGATGCTGACTGCAGTGTCCAGGCTAGTCTGGCCTCTCCCTGAGGACACCTGGGCCACCCAGATAGATGCTTCAATACAATGATTCCCTCTCACCACAACTGCAGTCATCCTCGGCCTCCAACTTGCAGACCAAAAGAGTTGATCACATGGCCAGCCACAGCTGCCAGGTCCCCTGAAAAACAAGCCCGGAGCAGAAGAGGCATGTGAAACCAGGCTCCAGGCAGTAGAAAATACAACAGCCTTAGGTAAGGGAAAATAGCCCCTCTCCATTTTGGGGATGATCAAAGCTGACATGGGAAGCTGGGATTCTTTGGGTTTTGTTTTCTTTTTACAGTGGTTTGGATGCTTGAATGAGAGCTGAATTCAGATGCTGGGCTGGTCAGGTAAAATAAGACTCCCCAATATTGCCTGTACATTTACTGCCAACCATAGTGAAGCCCTGACATAGGGGTTCAGAGCTCCATGGTTTCTGTGCACTCTTACTGGCCTCTTCCTTGCTCTCACCTCAAGCTCCAAAGTGTTGCTAACCAGAGCAACATGGGGAACAAGACAGGATGTGACCCTCTGTAGCAGATACTGTCATGCCTTTCCCTGTTCCCTTGTTGGGTTCAGGCTGACTCCCAACTGCCAGTATCTGCATCTCTTTGCCTTCTAGAAAGTGCACCACCACTCTGCCCATGCACAGGGAGGAATTACCCCACCTTCACATGCACCCTCAACCAATTACTAGCTAGAGCTGTATAAATACCCAGTCCATAGGGGGAGAATAACTCAGAGGTGTGTGTTGTACACCAGTGCTACTCAATGTGTGGTCTCTGGACCAGTGATAGGCTGTGAAATATTTATTCCTCATCCACTTTGAGATGAGTACACACAGAGTCAGTGTTTAGGAACTTTTAGAACAATTTGACATTGCTGTGACATCTGTATTGTACTTTACAAAAGTATCCATCTACAGTCAATTGATAACAACACCAAACAACCTGGTACTTGACCCAGATACCTGGAGAAGCACTGTTCTCACTCTTTCTTAGTTTCCCCTGTGGGATTA
>NW_006293003.1:668989-675124 GCF_000327345.1 Myotis davidii
GATAATGCACCCATTATTGGCTGTCTCCCCTTCTGTCTCCTTTCCCCACACCCCTATCAGTGTTTCCTGCATTTCCTACGTGAACAACTTGTACTCATTTCTTTGTTTCAGGGTGAGCTTCTGGGGTAACCCAAATTCAGGCATCCTTCCATGGGCAGTGTATAAGGCTGTCCATGCTGCCATCTGCTGCACCATTGTGCCATTGTTGGCTCCTTGACCCTTTTCCCAAGGAGTTAAGTAGCTTATTAAGGATGATAAACGTATCCGCCCACCTCTACCTCTTCCTGCCTCCATGGCCTAAGGCCAAGGTCATTGCCCTCACTACCCTTTGCTTCTCCAGAGTCACACAGACTAGCCAAGGCTGATGGAAGACACGCTTCTTGGAAGCCAAGCCAAGAATTGCTGATATTTTTGCTCATACTAAATGCCCGACACTTTACCTCCAAGACCAGCTCTTATAGAGCCAAGGCAGCTTCAAGGTAAAGGTCTGAAACATTAATTTATAGGCCAGAATGGCAAGTCAGGAAAAACCTGTTCTTTTTCTGAAGCCACTTGTGTGTGCACGTGGAATGCTTTTGTTCAGATACAAAGCGCCTGAGCGCAGTATTTTATGCCCTGAATCATTTCCATGTGGCCCAGGGCCTCCCTGGACTTGAGCTCTATTATCCCTGGGCCTGTTAGATTGAGCACTCTATCTGGGGCCTGCTCCTTGGTTGTTTACGGATTTCTCAATCTGCCTGCTCAGGCTGAAAGAGGTCCTGCTGCCCATAAAAACCCTGTGGTTCTAAATCATCTCTCTCTCTCTCTCTCTCTCTCTCTCAAAGACTCCTCAACCCCAAAACTCCTGGAGCCCGAAATTAAAACCATCTTGCAAGCTAAGTTTTACTTCTCTATCCCACAACACATTTCCCTTTGCCTTTTTGATGTGCTTTTGCAGGCACTTTAGTCATCCCTGTTGGCCACCAGCTTCAAGTGCCCTGCCCTACTCAAGGGGCTCTGTGGTGGAACAGTTCTCTTGAAGTTCTTTTATAAATTCCTGAAAATAGCTTCCTCCTGACCTTGTCAGGCTGGTGTCAGCAGGTCAGTTGCATGAAAGTGCATACTGGCACTTGTGAATGTGTTCAGTTCTGGGGTTGTGGGTTGCTGGCACTAATGAACATACATTTAGAAATCCCTTGATGATGTTTTGGATGGTCCTAGCACCATGCCAGGGTTCATGGCAGTGCCAAGGAGTAGAACTGTTTCAGACTGGCTGTTGGAAACGTAACTGTGATAAATAAGCTACAAAGAGGCAGGTTAGCGGGTAGAAAGACATCAGACTCTTCAGCTGACTGCCTGGGTTTGAAGTCTGGCTCTGCCAACTGTGTGGCTTTTACAAGTAATCTAACTTCTTTGGACTTTACTGTTTTTGGTTGTAAAGGGGTGATAATAATAGCATCTACCTGATATAATTGTTCTGAGGATTTGATGAGTTAACATAAATGAAGTGTTCAATGCCTTGCAATGTTAGCTATACTACTACTAGTAGTAGTAGTACCCCTTCACCACTCTGTGATATTAAATAGAACTGATAGAGAGATAATAGGGGTGAAAAGGGACTGCAGTGATCAGAGAAGGATTCCTGGAAGATGGGGGTTGGATTAGTCATGGAAGGACAAGAAGTAGGATATAAATTGTCATCATAGAGTAGATTCACAGACTGTATTTTCCAAATATGATGGCCATCAATATCTCCTAGCCTACAGGCGCTTCTACAATGTGACCTTAGTACTCTTCCAATTGATAGGTGGGGTCTATGTACCTTCTCCTTAATTTGAGATAAGTGGCTTGTGACTGCTTCATTCAATGGAACACAGTAAAAGTGATACTAGGTGACTTCTGAGGCTGGGGCATAAAAGACAATGCAGCTTCCACCTTGTCACTGCATCACTTGTACTTTGAGCACTGAGCTATCATGTAAGAAGTCAGACTGCTCTAAGGCTGCCATGCTGTGATGAAGCCCAAGTAACATGAGCTTTCTTAAGTAGGTGGGAGTCATATCCAGCCTTTGAGCCTTCCCAGAGGTTTCAAAAATCCTGGAGCAGAGACAAACCATCCTTGCTTGGCTTTGCCTGAATATTTGATCCACAGTGTCCATAAGCATAATAAAATGATTATTGTTTTAAGCTACAAGGGTTTAGAGGACTTTGCTAAGCAGCAATACTGCCTGGAGCAGGAGATGAAAGGGCAACTCCATTGGGTGGGTCAATATTAATAAAGTTATTGTAGAGGCATAGTGAGAAGTCTGAGAGTAAGGGCAGTGACAAAGGGACTGTTGGACCTGGGGCCTGTTTTTCCCCACACCTACCCAACACTATCACATCATGCTAGAGCAGGTAAGTATGGTGAACTATGAGCCATGATAGTTCCTGAAATCATCTGTGTAAATTGTAGAACACCAACCTTGGTTCCATTCATTCTTTGGGTGAAATTGCTAATAATTTTGCAGTAAGTAATATGAATGAAATTCATATGAAATGCCTATGAAATAAATTGAAAAGCCTTGAGGACTGACACTTAGGAGTACATACTTCTCTTAGGGAGTCAGTAGTTTATATTGATTCAGGGCATAGGAGTCAGTCTGCTTCAAAGTCTGCTTCAGCCACTAATAGCTGTGTGACCTCAAGCAGATTTCTTAATCTCTGATCCATTTTGGTCACACTCTATAACATGGCTAGATATGGATATTGGGGATCCCTGGAACATGAAGTGGGAGGGACATAGCCTGAGCAGAAAATGTGGTGGTGACAACCATAGCTTTTTCTCTGCTCTGAGCCTCAGAGTAGGTCAGGTTCTACAAAAATTTCTCAAGGATGATTCTGGAAGCTTGAGCCTCCAGCCCTAATCCAGACTTACAACATCTCTCATTGGTATGACTGGTTTAGCTTTGTGTTCTCACATCTCAGTCTAAGGGGATGGCAAGAGATCAGAGACCAGATCACATCCTGTCTTCCTCCTTTCTCCTCTCAAACTCTTCCCTCTTCCAGTTATAACTCAAATGCTCTCATACATGGCTATGGTTGTGATAATGAATGTGTGTATTTGGGAGGATATTCACATTAGGGCCGGGGCCCCAGGATAATAATTCCCAAAGACTTCTTATATATGATATGCTAAGCTTATCTGTTCATTACCTATTGTTGCACAATAAAATATCACAAAATTTAAGACAGCAATCAGTTATTTTCTCACAATTCAAGGTGAGCAAGTCTTAGCCAGAGCAGCTCATTTCTGTTCCTCCTAGCAGAAGCAGGAGATGCTCAAACATTTGGAATCCCCCAAAGAATGGCTTGATTTGGTTAAGGTATCTGGAACTTCCGATTTTACTACTGGTTTAATTCCTCAATTTTCCTGCATGTGTCCTCTTCATATGGTTAGTTAGAGCTTCTCCACAGCATGTTGCTCTTCAGGGTAGTTGGATTTCTTAAATGACAGCTGAGTTTCCCCAAAGCACAACAGTTGAAGCTGCTATGTATTCTCCCTGGGAGTGGTTCCCTATAACTTGATTCTGCCTTCTGAGTCACTTTTCCTTTTTCATAATAAATATTCTTGTTTGCATCTGAGTAGCTTCATCAGTCTGTTTCCTTTCTTTAGGAAGTTAATACCCAGAGGACCTTTTTTATTTTGAATTCTGTCCTTGCAACTCAAACCAATGTAATTCCTTTCAAAATGTAGAGGGTTTCCTGTGTATCAAGTTAGAATGTACTCCATTAGACAAAAACCACATCTACACATTTCTTTGAGACAGGTCTTTCTCTATTTTAGAATGCAAGTCGGGGCTGTGGGAGAACATCATTAAGATTCCTAGAAGACATTTTTATCTACACAAGATGGTCTACAATTTATAGTATTAAATCTTTTGAGAGCTCAACAAAGGATCTTATGGCTATACCCTTGATCTGATCTTACTCTCTGGCCATGTTTTTACTGGCAGCCTGGAGACCAATTACTACTTTGAGACTTTTTTTTCCAGAAAAGACTAGGGGTAAAAAGCAGCTTTATATTTGAACCCAGCAAGTCCTGACTCCTTTACATTTTGTCTAATTTCTTCTAAAAAACAGGATAGTTCTTTTTCAGATCTTTTTTACTCTCCTGTATGTTATTGCTATTCATGTCTTGTTTAAGTTTTTAGTGGCTGTGATGGTACAGATTTTAGATAAAGTTTTAAGGATAATGACATTGTAGCAAAAGGGAGTAACCATACTTAGTTAGGACCTATTAAATCAACACATACTAAATTGCTTCTTGTTAAAACCCACATTCCCAGGCCATCATTCAGACCTACTGAGTCGGAAGGGGCTATGAGGCAGGAATCAACCTTTAATAGACCTTCTTATACCCACTACATGTGAAAACATTGTCTTACATCATTCTCTCTAGGCACTCATTCCCGCCCCCTGCCACTTTTGTCTAGATTCTAGTCCTAAACCTGATATCTCTGCTTCTTCTTTTATCTCCTGTATGGCCTGGGTGGCAAACAGATGGCTCACTCAAGTCGGATATGCATTTAATAAGGAAACTGTTTACAATGATGTGGGCAGGGTTTAAAGACACTGACCAAGCTTAGTGCTGTATCTACAGCTAAGTAAACGTGGGTTTCTGTCATCACCACTAGGAAAGACAGAAGTTGTCTGAGCTTGGATAACCTCAGTATCATTTGACCTCATCTCTAAAGAAATCCCTCTGTGTCATTTAGTGGGAAGACCTTGTGCAGGCTCTCAGGCAGTGGAGTGGGATCCCACTAAGTAAGGTATCTGTCTCTAACAGGTCGCCCCAGGGGACTTTGAGGAGAAAGACTGGCCTCAAGTTGTCCTGTCTCTTTTGCCACTGTCTTTGTAGGAGTTTTCTTTGGCAGCCCAGAGGCCCTCCTTTCTAGGCAGGAAGAAGAGACAATAAATAAGTTCACACTAAGGTGCTAGAGAGTAATAATAGCTAATCCCCTCGAAGAGCAATTGCTCTTGAAAAAAGGGATAGTTTAGCTAAAAAAAAAAAAAGACTGTCTCCTGGAAGAATACCACTCTTTGGTGCTTGCATGGGAGTAATGTATGGGAAGGGCCCTCTGAAATTCTCAAATCTACCCCCTCTTCTGCTTTTCTGTGAATCCTGATGTTAAGTGTGTTCCCCAAGAGGCTTTCAAATTCATCTACCTATGGACACTCCAGTAGGGAATGGCTATCTTGTCTCTTTTGTTCATTGTTGTATTCCCAACAGCTCTCTATGCATTTGGTGAATGAATGAATGAATGAATGAATGAAACCTCTCTTCAGGAACCTGGCTCCTGTTGAAAGTGAGACATACCTGGCACCTCACCCCTCCCCTTCAGGCTTCCCCGTGGCTTGCCTGAGATTGAGCTGAAAAATGATTTTTCATACACGTCGCCCTCATTATAACATCATTCCTCAGAGCGAAGACCTGTATTTAATGTGATGAAAGGTGATTTAATGGAGCTGAGGAGAACGAGGCAGAAAGCAGACAGCCGTTTCAGAAAAGCAGAGCAAGCTGTCCCTCCAAGGGGAAGAAAAAAAGAAAAAGGGAGAAAAAATCTAACACCTTCCCCCAGAAGACACTGGAACAAGAGGACATTTTGGTCAGCTCCATAGGAAGGCAAAAATGAAAGCCAGATAAACTCAGAGCCCTCCCCTCCCTGGCAGCAGATAACTAACTTACCATTTATTTACCTTGGAGCTGATTATGTACTGGGTTGAGGCAGGCAGGGAGATTTTATTGACATTTGGTCTCCCTTCACACATTTTTGCGACAGCCAGACATCAGGGACTGAGCTGCAGGATATTAAAGGATTTGGAAAAGTTATCAAGGAATGGGACATATTTATCAAAGCCACAGTGATATTAGAAAGCTGGGCTGCTGCTACACCTGGGTCTGTTACTTGATTAAAAAAATAATAATGATTCATCCTCTGGCTGTCTTTTGCACCTGGGTGAATGCTGAGCAGTTCTTTGGGACCACCCTTGGCCTGGGATTTGCACATAAAGACCATCTTTGAGTCTGGCAGAAAATTGTGGGTGATAGATCACACCAGTAGCTGGGGGTGTGCTCTCCTATCCATACACATGCCGGTGTGATAAACTGGTGCAT
>NW_006293003.1:675140-704669 GCF_000327345.1 Myotis davidii
TGTCCTGTGATCATCTTTGATTTCCAACGGAGAGTTGTTAAGAGTTGGTTGAGTGACGGGGAAGGATTGGTGCACATGGGCTGCATAAAGTGTCCCTAACTGCTTCAACCTCTGCATTTATGGTGAATGCATTTATGTAATTCAGAAATTCGCCATCTTCCAACAACCAGCCAGTAAGACTATACCATGAGTCACCTCTATTTAGCTCTCCCCCCAATTTTTTCACATGAATTATTCAGTGTATGACTGTTTCAATATGTCTGTCTTTAAAAAAAATTCTGGATGAACTTAAAGCAGCAAGAGGAAGTGCCTACAATGCAAAAATGATATCCACCTGCATATTTATCTTAAGAGGCAAGTCTTTAATGCATTCACCCAGGTGAAAATATCATTAATAGCAAGGACTGACCAACTGCCACCAGGATCCATGGGGTTAATCTGGGTTTTGCCATCTGATTCCAATCCATCAGGCCTGGCTATAAATCCCTTATATGTCTGGGTGATAAAAAGCAAATATAAATTTTCAAAAAATTTAACCTTGCATGGTATATAAAGAGAATACATAATATTCTCGGGCATAAATATGTCTCAAGACAAACTCATTGCATATACCCAGAATACATAATGGACCTTAGTGAGACATATTTTTCCCCTAGCAAGAAAAAGCCAGAAATTCTACAGTAAACTGTGTCATTTCGGCAACTCTAAGATGAGAGCTGTGTCTCTAATTTGGGGCTGAGGGAGAGGCAATCTGGCTGAAGGGAGACCTAGGACGTGGGCATGTGTCTAGGGGACCTTGGCCACATCATTTTATGTAATTGGGTTCCAATTTCTAATTCAGGAAATGAAGAAGGCTGATCCAGAAACTACTAATTTCCAAGGTAGTGTTTCTCCAACTTTAGTGTCCATGCAAATCCTATGGGGTCTTGTTTAAATGCAGATTGTGATTGGGTAGGGCTGGGGTGGGGCCTGGAATTCTGTATTTCTAACAGCCTGGTAAGTGATACAGATGCTGCTGGTCAGAAAACCTCACTGTGAATAGACTGTGAATAGCCAGGGTCTAGATCTTTCTGGATCTGATGATCTAATACAGTGACCCTCATCTTTGGCTGCACTCTGAAATCACCTGTGACAATCCATTATTTAGAGTAGGTGCAATTTACTGAAATGGTGTGTCAGAGACTCACAGCCCCCTCCCTGGACAGGTGAGGAGACCAAGGCTGATGGGGCCCATGGACTTTTACAGGGCAATGGGCTGACACCAGTGGGACTTTTCTCTTTGTAATGCTTCTTTACTAAAGACCAGATTAGTGGTTGCAAATGCAGATGCCTACGTGGGCACAGGTGGGCAGCACAAATTATAAATTAGAGCTATGTTTGCATATTTAAATATACAGGTATATGTTTTCCTTCCTTGAAAAAGTATGCTTTTTCACATTTTGCTTGAAATTCATGGCCATTTTTTCCTTTTAGATAGAGACATGATGCAAGAGAAATATTTATTTACTTATTGAAATTCAATAGGGCAAGTGAAGCAGTGAAGCTAAGCCTATGTAGAGCCTGATATTTGTACAAATACACAATACTTTTACTTTTGCAAACATACAAACATGTATAACTGTGAGACTACATTGCTATCTATGCCTGAGGGTGTGGGAAGGAGCCTGTGCAATGAAGGGTCCCAAAGTTTAAGGTTCATTAGTTTCATGGGACAGCCATCTCTTGCACAAGCCAGGAACAAGAGATAGAACAGGTGGAATCTTTACACACAGCACTGTGCACCTCAGATGAAAACTGTACAGCAAAAACCAACCAAACAACCAGCCAACCAACGAACCAACACTGATTAAATAGTTGGAAAAGATTAATCCAAATAATTCAATGAAAAAGATGAGACCTGTGGTACATATACACAACGGAATACTATGCTGTGGTAAAAAAGAAGGAGTTCTTACCATTTGCAACAGCATGGATGGACCTGCAGAGCATTATGCTAAGTGAAATAAGTCAGTCAGAAAAAGATAAATACCACATGATCTCACTCATTTGTGGAATATAATAAACAACATAACCTGATGAACAAGGACAGGTCCAGAAGCAAAGAAGCATCGATCAGACCATCAAACCTCAGAGGGAAGGCAGGGGAGGGTTGGGGGAAGGGGGTGAGAGCAACCAAAGGACTAATATGCAAGCATATAGGCCTAACCAATGGACACAGACATCAGGGGGTGAGGGCATGAGTGTCGGTATGGGGGATAATGTGGGGATAAGGACACATATGTAATAACTTAATCAATAAAGAAATTTAAAAGAATGGATAACCAGTTAAAAAAAAAAGAAAGGATGAAACCTTCTTTTGTGACCTTGATCTCTGACAACAGCCAGGAATAAGACCCAGATGGCTTAGACCCTGACTACCCATTAGATCAGTTGTTTATTCCTTCGTTCCTTTATGCATTCATTTAACAAATACTCTTTGAGTGCCCCTTCTGGGCCAGGAGCTGTGGCTAAGTGTGATTAGTAAAGAGAACAGCACTGGTGACTACCCATCTGACTTTCCTACCTCCAAGTTTCCTTTGCTCACTTCCCCCACCCCCAGTGGGACAGACAATTACTTGTTGGACTGCAAACAGCTAGATGGGTGTGTGTGCTGAATTCCTGAGAGAGCCTGGCACAGTGTGTGGGGTTGGGGTGGTGGGGACAGGACATCCCCCAAAGTTTATTAACATTAGGCAGCAAAATAGCTCTCTCTTTCTGAGAGGATGTGTCTATTGAGAGGCACAGGGAAGGATTGCCCTGCAACTGCAGCCCTGGGTCTCTCAGCTTCTAGGGACTCCTTACTACTTAATCCTCCAGGCTTGAAATACAAGGGGCTGAGGGGTCAGAGTTTGGGCTGTGGGTTTTCACTGCTTGCATCTGGACCTATGGAGAAGTTAAAGTTATCCTTCACTCCCTTTTTGTAACGTGGTTGTGAGAGAGCAGAGAACACACACCGAGTGTAGAGAAAGCAAGCCCTCCTTCCCCTAAACGTGAGGCATTGCCTCTGGGGCTGCCGAGGCCATATCAGTCACCTACAAGTTAGTATGAGTTAGTGAAGGCTTTGATCAGGGTGAGAAGAGAGGGGTGAAGTTATTGGGGAGGGGTGCCGAGATAGATGAAAGGGCCAACGTTTTGCTGTCAGGACTCATCCAAAGAGCAGAGTATGAGGTTCCCTTGGCAAATTTGAGGAAGAAATGGCAATGCACAGAATTTGAAGGACTAAAAGCTGTGCTGGTTACCTCCTGGCAAGGCCAGCCCCTGGCGCCTTTGCTCCTAGCTGACTCTGTTTATCCAACGAAACATCAAACTTGTGTCCTCTCATTAACCCTTTGTTTCTTCTTTGTTCCTGATTTAGAACCCCCACACTCTGATTATTTTTAGAGCTGTGAGAAGTCAGAAGTCACTTGTGTTTACAGAGAGGCCTGCAGCCTTCAAAGGCAGGAGGGGAGTGTTAACAGCACCCTGCTCTCTCCCCAGGCCTCAGGCCCCGCCTTTTCCAATACATTCTGGGGCACTTGTCTCAACAGAAGAAAAAACACAAAGGAGAGAAATCTTTTCTTTCTCTTAGATGTTTGCTTTCTCAGTTTCCCCTGTGAGCTGCTTGAATTAAGAAAAAGCACACACACACACACACACACACACACACACACACACTTTTATGTTTTTCCCTGCAAAGTGGGGAGAACCAGGAAACTGCCTATGCAAGTCAGAGCTTGTGAAACCTGGGCATTCCTTCCATCCCTCCCTCCCAACCTTCCTTCTCCTTTTCCTTCTGATTTCTCCCCAGAACATCAACCTGCAACTTTCACACTGGGCCAGAGATGAGGCCGTGAGATGCTCTCAGAATTATGAGTGTACCTCCGGGGACAATTCTGACCAGATCACAGTCTTCCACATTTGAACAGCCACAGCCATAGTATTTTCTCATCTCTGTGACTAAAATTTCCACTTTGATGATGTGCACTGAGGGGGCTTAGAAGATCTACATCCACCATCTCTTTCCCCAAAAGAAGGTGCTGAGGTCCAGAAGGTACAAGGGCATTTCCAAGGTTGCCTCACAGGGCTCTTCCCACCGAACTGAGGTCAGTGTCATCCTATGGCCCTTTGAAGTGTTACTAAATGAAGCCACTTTAAGCAGGTAGGGGGCAAGAGAAAGCAACTGAACCAATCAATGTGTGTGAATTAGTACTACTTAAGAGTGGAAGGTAGGGTTTATGTTGAATGCCCCTAAATACCAGTGTTGAGACTTCTGCTGCCTTTGTTGTTTTCAAAAAGTAGTAATGTAGATTCTGCCTAAATTATGGCCATGCTAGCAATACCTCTGGGTGGTTGGATGTGAAGAGAAGGCTCTATCCCTTTCTTTCATTGTGATGTGTCTACATTGCACTAAAGCAGGACTGCAGAAATAATAGTCATGTAGCTCTGAGACTATCTATGTGAAAAGACACATGCAGATAGATACACACACACACACACACACACACACACACACACACACACTCTTTTGTGAACAGGGATGCTCATGCTAACGTTCTACCATACTAACATACAGTTCACATGGACTATGCTACCACAGCCACAGTGCTGTGTGTTCTTCTCTCATGCACCCATATATATGTAATTTTTGTGGGAAAGACTGTCTCCTCCATATTTGAGGGTCTAGGTCACAAAACATCAGTCTCTGAAGTGGAGTCTAATAAAAACCTACCTAGTATGCATGACTTTACTTATATACAGAATGTTCCAAAAGCTGACCACATCTCAGCCACCCTCTTGAGTATTTTTCATGTTGAAATCCCTTCAAGCTGAGCTGTGTTTTTTGCCACACAGTAGTTTTGTGATCTTGGGGACATAGTTTAAATCACCATGCCTCAGTTTCCCCTTTTGTAAAATGAGAGTAATAATACTTCTTGGTATTGTGTGTGTATGGTGGGGGATTCACATCCTATATAATAAAGAGGTAATATGCAAGTTAACCATCATGCCCTTGCACAAGATGACCACCTTCATGTGGTCACAAGATGACCTCTCCTCTGTCATCACAAGATGGCCACCACAAGATGGCTGGCAGGAGAGAGAAGTTGGGGGTGAATAGGCCAGCAGGGGAGGGCAGTTGGGGGTAATCAGCCAGCAGGGGAGGGAAGTTGGGAGGTTGGGGGAGTGTGCGGGCAGGGGAGCAGTTAGGCGTAAATCAGGCCGGCAGGGGAGTGGTTAAGGGGTGATCAGGCTGGCAGGCAGAAGCGGTTTGGGACAATCAGGCAGGCAGGCAGGCAAACAGTTGGGAGCCAGCAGTCCCGGATTGTGAGAGGGATGTCCAACTGCCTTCAGCAAATTTGACATATGAGGTATTGAAGCTTGTTGTCAATAAAATAGCATACATATCAAATTGCATATATATCAACATATGTGTAACTCCATCTATTGAAAAAATCCGCATTATTAATTGGTACACCTTGTGGGATCGGGCCTAAACCGGCAGTCGGACATCCCCCGAGAGGTCCCAGATTGGAGAGGGTGCAGGCTGGGCTGAGGGACACCCCCTCCCGCAGCGCACAAATTTTGTGCACGGGGCCTCTAGTATAATAATAAGATGTTAGCTATAAACACACCCAAACTGTGCATGGTCTAGGAAAGGAGCACAATAAATGTGAGTTCTCTCTCCTCTTTTTGACGAATTAATAACATTTATAAGTACGTTGCTGGGGCAATATGGTGAATTGCCTATATTATTATCTCGACAACTCTATGTATTTCAGTTTTATCATTCATTCATTCAGGCAGCCAATATTTATGGAGTGCCTACTGAGGGCCAGTCATTGTTTTAGTGCTGGAGATACTACAGTAAACTAAACAGACAAAATTTTGGCCCTCATGGAGTTTGTAAAGCTACTTGATTAATTATAACACAGTCTACATGATATAACTCATAAAAGATAGAAGCAATATTCATAGAGTCTAAAAGAAAGGGTAAAAATGTGTCAGCCTCAATATATCTGGAAAGGTGCAAAAGTCTGTTTAATTCTCTATGATTCTTGTTTCCATGGTATATCCATTAGGAACCTTTTGATTTTAAGTGATAGAAAATTAAACTCCAACTAACTTAAACCAAAATGGAATTTATTAGCTCATAAGGTGTGTGTGTATTTTGGAGGGGAGGTCCTGGAACAAGTAGGGGCAATTATGTGTGGTTGGAGCCAACATGGCATAATTCAGAGAAGAGAGATGAGGAGAAATCAGGTCCTTCGTAGCATGACTTGTGTTGCTGGATCAAACTTTGCTTGAGGCCCACATGTTAACTTCATAGAAAACTGGCCACCCAGCAAAAAGGCTTGTGTGGTGGGCACTGTGCTATCAGGAAATTCTATTTGCTGCTGGTTCATTCCTCCCCATTCTCCCTGGACCAATTCAAATGTCACCTTCTCTGTGGTGACTTACTCCCAGTGCTGGGTTTCTTCACTACACACCACATACAAATAATACTCATCACCATCACCAAGTATGAAATAATATTTCACACTTGGAATTAAATATAATCATGTATATCATGGTCTTCTCATGTGATCGCCAGCCTCCTGAGGGCAGGGGCTGAGTCTTCTTTAGCACAAACCTGGCACATCACTTAATGCCTCTGGGATCCAGTTGTATCATCTTTAAAACGTTGGTCCCTAAGCCTGGTAATTTCATTGGGAAAACCGTTGCAGAAGGTTGACAGCAGCTCCTTTGGGTGCAATGTTGTAATAAAAATAAGTAGACAGATCCTGGTAGCAGACGTTTTTGTGACACACACAAGCTGTGTGACCTTGAGCAGTGTACCCAACAGCTCTGAGCCTCTCAATTCTCACCTGTAACCAGGAAATAACAATAACTCCCCTGGCAAATCACAGGGGGTAATACCTGATAAAACCCAACCTGATTGCAAACAGAGCTGCAGTGTCTTTGGAGACCCAGGCTGGAGGCCCTGAGACAGTCCAGGGCAGGGCTTGGTGCTGAATGTCTTCCCAGTACATGGCAAGCTTCCTTCATAAGTTGCTCTTCCCAGTGCACCTGGTGATGGTGATGAGCATGACTCATCCTTACTTGCAGTTCATGGCTGGTGACATTTTGAAGATGGCTGCCTGGCGTTGGTTTTGCAGGCAGCAGGGGGATTTTAAAATGCCCGATTGTTGTAGGGCTCTACAAAAATACAAACCAGAATTGCCTGCTGCACCTGAGAGCAGATACCAAGTCACATGAGTGAGATGCAGGGTGCTCAGAGCCCCCCTCCCTGCTAAGTCACTGTGAATGGCAGTGGCAGGAGGGGCTGCTCGGATAGGCTAAAATGGTGGGTCAATTCTCTATGGATAGGAGCATTTCGTGGGAACTTGAGGATTAAAATTCCACATGCCTGGAATCAATATTCTATGCTCTTGTTATAATTCACTTTGTGAGGGAGAGAACACAGCTCTCTGAATTCTTGGATGAAGTAAACCACATATCTCAGGGATTAAGGGGATTTCTGTGCTTATAAATCCCACCCAGAGTGGAGGAGGATGATAGAGGATGGTAGGGGTGGGGCAAGGGAGGCTGGGAGGAAGGCTCCTGTCCTGCCAGCAACCATAACACATCAGCCCAGTGTGATTTTGAGGACGTGAACAACACAAAAAGGTGGTCTGGAGTACTTGGGTTGACTAACGAAGTCCTTATAAGAAATGGCAAAAGTCAGGCTGGTTTGGTAAGTACCATAAGCAGCTGGAACCCCTCCTGACACCAATATCATCTCCTGCCTCTGAAAAGAAAAAATGCGGATATTTGCAGAATATTATCCCCTCAGATTTGCTACTGAGTGGATGTCTCCACTTGTTTTGTTCTGCTGTGAGGAAAGCAATGCAGATAAAAGACTTAGAACGTACCAGGTGCTTCCACGCCAGGCAGAGCCAGTTTGGGCTGACTAGTCCAGGCCCCTAGTCATCCCCCTTTCTCGAGGCCTCCCAGACACCACTTTCCCCTGGGGAGAGAAACCCTGGAGGACTCTGCAGAGCTGGCAGGTGGCCCGTGTTGTGTCCCTGGCACGATGGGGCAAGCTGCCCTGGCTGAGCTCTTGCTGGGGAATCTGTGCTTCTCACCTCTAGGACTGACTCCAGTGCAGCCGGGACTAAGCGCAATGTCTTACTTGGTGTCAGCCTGTTCCCTAATGGGTAGCAGCTGATGTCACAGAATCGGTGTGATGATGAAGCATGATTAGAAGGCGCCACTTCTTAGGCGGGCCTGGAGATCATGGCCTGAGTACAGAATTAGTTCGCAGCCCTCCAGGGAAGGGGCCAAACCCCGCAGGAGAGGAGCCCCCACTCCCGCTAAGGAAGCAGAGGTAATAACTAATAACCTTCCCTCGGCCCCGCCTTCCCCTAACCTTGTCGTGAACCGTGGTTGTTTTGTTCAAAGAAGTGCTCGCGCAACCAGGCTCACTTTAATGAAAAGCAGGCCCTCACTCACCGTTGCCCCTCCTCAGGCAAGGGAGATAAAAACCTAATGGCATGTCAGATCCTTGATGGCAAACCCGCCAGGAAAACAAAATTATCAGGGTAGAGCGGAGGCAGCGGACCGTATCTGCTTTTGTACCATAAAATAACATAACCCGATGACCCCCTCATTTGCTGAAGGGGCACCCGGCTGGAAACACGAAGGCCTCTTGCAAAAGTTCCTGCCGCCTGCCACAGCCAAGAGCTGCTCACAAGCAACCTTGCTGTCTGGCTCTTTTTTTTCTCTCCCCTCGGGCATTTCAGTCCTCATTTCAATATCCAAGGCACAAGGCCTTGATGACAACACGTTTATCACCACACAAATTGTGAGAGTCTGACAGGAAAAGGTCCAAAGGTTTCCTGTGTGTACGTGCACACACACACATACACACACCGACACACACAGAGAGACACACACATACATACACACAGACACATACACACACCGACACACACACAGAGACACACACACATACATACACACAGACACACAGACACACCGACACACAAACACACACACACACACACACACACACACACACACACACTCTACATTGAAAAACAAAATTTTCAAACCATCCCCATCAGAGAACAAAGTTAAAATATCATTTAATTGCATTCAAGAGACGTTTTTAAAACAACTTCAGATACTGAAGAATTATAAAAGCCCTTTAAAAACAGCCCTCTTGTCAGAACAGCATAATGATCCTGGAGAACTTTCTCAAGTCTGGCTGCCATGGTTGTTTTTCTCTCCCTTCTTCTCTCCTCCGATCCCTCCCTCCTTCCACTGTTCATAAACATTTATTTACTAACCATAAACCATGGCCCAAGACAGGTTTGGGAGAAACCTCCTTGAGCAACACAGAAATGGTCCCTGCATGATTCTGGCTGCCTGTCTTGACAGAAGCTGCTTCTTAGCCCCACCAAAGTCCAATCGTTCTTCTTCCCCAATAATAAATGCCCCAGTTATCAGCTGAATGCATGAATCTCTATAATAAAAATTATATGTCCCAGCCTCCCTTGCTGCTACGTGTGACCATGTAACTAAGTTCTAGCTAATGGGCTGTAAGCAGTTTTGTGTGATGCTTCCAGGGAGTATTATTAAAGTAAGGGAAGCATACTATTTCCTCCATTCCTTCTTGTGGGTTGGAATGTGGATATGATGGCTGGAGTTCAAGCAGCTGTATAATACCATGAAGTAGAAGTCATGTACAGAGAATGGTACAGGAGCAAGACAGAAAGAACCTGAGATTGCAGAGCCACTTTGAAAAACTAGCAATTTCTTATGCAATTAAACAGATACCTACACTACACTCAGTAATCTCATTCCTAAGTATTTACCCAAGAGAAATGAAAACCTATGTCCACACAAAGATTCGCAGACAAATGTTCATAACAGGGTTTTAAAAATAATAACCCCAAACTGGAAACAATCTAAATTTTCATCAATAGGTGATTAAACAAATTGTGTATATTCATATAATGCAGTGGTTCTCAACCTTTGGGTCACGACCCCTTTGGCGGTCGAACGACCCTTTCACAGGGGTCGCCTAAGACCATCCTGCATATCAGATATTTCCATGACTATTCATAACAGTAGCAACATTACAGTTACGAAGTAGTACAGCGAAAATAATTTTATGGTTGGGTCACAACATGAGGAACTGTATTTAAAGGGCCAGAAGGTTGAGAATATAATGGAATACTACTCAGCAATAAAAACAAACTATTAATGCATACAACAACATGAATGAATCTCCCCAAATTTTATGCTGAGTGGAAAAAAGAATATATACTGTATGACACAAAGGAATATATACTGCATGACTCCATTTAGATAGAATTCTAGGAGAGGTAAAACAACTCCCTCTATAGTGGTAAATGTCAGAACAGTGGTTGCCAATGAAAGGTGGAGATCAACCAGAAAGGGGCATGAAGAAACTTTATGAGATGATGGAAATGTTCTATATCTTGGTTGGGTTGTTGTCAAAACTCATCAAATTCTATGTCATTATGGTATGTGTATTTCACCACATGCAAATTATACAATAATACTAATAATGATAATACTAATAATAGCCTGGATCCTGGTGACTCTGTGAAGTGACTCTTTTAACCCCAGCCTAACTTATTTACATGAGAGAGCTGGTCATTGGAGCCAGGGCGTAGGTGGGGGTTGACAGCAGTGTTCATCTGAATGCCACAGTTTACAAGAGTCTCCCCCTGGTCCTGGTTCCAGAGTGTCTCCCTCTTGAACCCACAGCACACTCAGCAGACCTCTTTTCCTCCCCTCTCACCTGGCTGTCACCACTGTCAGTCCATTGGGCAAACAGGATCCCACTTTGTGGGGTTCACTTTGATCAGCTGAGTGTGCTGCGCAGTAGCACTATTCTCAAATGTTGGTAGTAGGACTATTCTTAGCACACCGCCAAACCCCAGGAGGCTCTGAAGATGCATGAGGCTGAGTAGCAGCTGCAACGTGGCTATTACCAATGCCATTATCATCATCATTATTGAGGGAATGCGGCTTTTGTGGTATGCCAATCGGGGGATGTTTAAGGGCCTTTTCCATAATTGGAAGAACCAGTCCAGGGCATGTGTGGGTTTCCATTTGGAGTGAGAGTGACCTCAGAGGAAGCATGCTTCCTCACACACTAGGGGCTGGCATTTCTGGTGGATCCAGTGGGCAGTTGCCTGCACGAACAGATTTCAGTTTCATCCTCTGTCCTCTCCTCCTATTCTGTCCAGCTCTGCCACCTCTGCCTCACCAAGCAGTCCCATTACCAGCAACCACAAATTCTACAATTAGAGATTCATTCCTTTGAATTTACAGGTTATCTACTGTTAAAATGCAAGCCCTCCTGCTGTCTTTCCTAGAATTGTGTTTCCTTTTACATTTTCCCTTGTAAGAAAAGAAAGTCAAATACATATAAAGCAGCATGATAGGGCATTAATGTGGAGGTAAGATCACAGAGAAAAGGTGGAGTGAGGTCAGTGAGGACAAAACAAAGGTAAGAAAGATGAGTGCTTCCTGAGTTTCCAGCATGTCCTAGGTGTTGGCACATGTTATGCTTTCAGGGTAGCCCTCTTCCTGAAGTTATATTTCACAACCAGGTAGCATTTACTATGTACCAGGCACTGTAGCAAGAGCTGTGTGAAACTTACCTTATTTAAATAATTATCAGAACAACCCCATGAAGTGGATATATTAGTATCCACATTTGCTAGAGAAGAAAACCGAGGCACAGAGAGATTAAAAAACTTGCTCAAAGTCACATGGCTGGGAAGTAGCAAAGTCTGTATCCCAACCCCAGTCATCTCACTGCAGAGACTGTGCTCATAAGAACTTTTATGCAACCATAAAATAACAGGTTATTGCTCCCTCATCATTGGATGATCCTAACTGCCCAGATATCTTGCTTTTTCATTCAAACACTATTTCTTCAAATACCTACTTTGAGGGTGATCTCACTATTATAATTTTCTTTCCACAATGAGATGTTTTCATTTTCAAGATGCATCTGCATATTCCCAGGATTTTATTTCCCTCCCAAGATATTTTCCCAAAGGACAAATATGTAGTCTGTTTTCTTTGAAAAATCTAAAAGCACAACACAAGAACAACAACACAAAACCCCAACCAATTGATGTTGTACTGTCTGTGCAACTCAGAGACCCTGGGACCCAAGGCACAGCCTTGTAGACCTCTTGGAAACATTTCCTGGGATTTTAGGGTGAGGATCCTGGAATTACAAGGGGAAGAAACCCAGAAATATTATTCAACTATTGTGCATAAGAGCCACAGGCAAACAGGAGGAGAAACAACCCTGAGAGGCAGAAGAGAAATATCTGTGTGTCTTTGATGGAAGAAAAGCCAGTGCCTAGAACAGTCTCTCATGTTTGTTGGGGCGATGGAAGATGCTGGAAGCTCTTGGCCCCAGAAATGGAACTTCTATAGACCTGGGCATTTGAAAATCTGCCAAGGTGGGGGTGGGGGTGAGGTTTTTGGAGAAAAACACCTAGAGTCTTTTCTTCCAGAGAAATGAAAACCACATGTGTAACTAAGGAGAAGCATGCCATTCCATGGAGAATTCCCTACTCATACCTGAACAGAATGAAAATCTTCTGTGAACTTCCTGCCCGTGTCCTTATGCTAATGACTCTGCTGTTTCATTGTTTGCATACTCCACAGGAAGGGAGGGTCCTGTTTTGGAAAGATCAAGACAAACAGGACCAGGCCTCCCGCTGGCTTGGGTGGGGGTGGGAGGTGGGGAAGGAATGGAGAAACTTCTGAAGGGTGTAGGGTGGGGGTAAAGGCAGGGCTCTGAATAAAACCAGATCTTGCTGTTTCATTGGGGGTATAATGATATCTATAGCTTCCTGCCCTCATAGCCCTCTGCAACCAGACTGGGATTCTGATCTCTGACCTGAAGGCCTAGCCTTTCCTCAGGGTCTGGATCAGGGGTCAGTCAAGGCTTGCTTCCCACTGGAGCCTTCCCTGAAACACCGTTACCCATCTCTAGCCATAGCAGCTCAGTCTGACTCTAGAATCTCTCAAAACTTTCTGGCACAGAACCTCACACCCTACCACAATCCTGTAACCTCTTAACATTCCCCCATCTGTGAGCCCTCCACTGTGTTTCACTACCATACAAGTTCAGGGGACCTTTCTATCCTATTTTTATAGCTGGTTCCACCACCCAGTATCTGCCCAGTCCAGTGCATGAATCACAAGTAGCTTGAGTCTGGTCTGTTCCATGCTATGGAGCTCTCTTTCTGACTAATTGGGGCTTTAGATGGACTGAACTCACTCATAAATGACTGGTCATCTATGTTCACTGAACCTTGTGCCACCAAAGGATTACCAAACCATCCTCTAAGGCAGATATCATTATTCCTGTTAAAATAGCTCAGAGTGGTTAGGTGACTTCCCCGTGATCTACAGCAAACTTTCCTAAAGTGGGTTCTGTAGAACACTGGTGGCATGGTGAAAAAAAAAAAGTCAGAAAATATCATATTTCATACCTCCTAATTGGGAGCTTCAGAACAGACATATACATTAAAGGCTCTGAGAACTATTTGACTTTTTCCTTAAAACAATTGACATCCCACCCAATGCCTAACATACCAACTCTTTCTCACTGTTTTAAAAAACCTTTCTCCAATTTATTTGGCCATAGAACATTTTCCCCATGTAATTTGTAATAGATTAAATTATTATAGAACAAATATGTAACTTCTTCTCTCAAATTTCATGGAAAGAGTATACAGTACTTCCTTGTCTCGTTGATAAATGGCTTAGCCATCTGACTTGCTCTGGCCAAAGGTATGAGAGTAGCAGTTCTAGTGTGCCACTTTTAAGCCTAAGCCTTAAGAAACAGCACATGTTTCCATTTGCTTTTTATGCTTTTTCATTCTCCATCAGAAGAACATGCCTCAAATGGATGTTCTCCCTCCATCCTGGACCCCAGAATGAGAGCTGCCCCAGTCAACCTGCAGATGAGTGAAAAATAAATGCTAGTGATTGTATGCCACTGAGTTTTGGGGTTGCTTGTTAAATAGCATTATTATCAGTGGCCATAGCTAACTGATACACAATTCCTATTTAATGTGCCATGGAATCCTAGCACTCAATGAAACCCTCTTTGGGAAATGCTGAGTCACTGTCAGTAAAAGACCAAGCCAGAGTCACACTCAAGTCCTCAAGTTCCAAAGCCTGCTTGCCCCACTGCATTAAGCTGAGGGAGATAAGCAACAACAGCCTCCAGGGTTGGAAGGCTGCCCTGAGATAGTGTGTTTTGGGGATTTCTTACTGCAAGAAGAAATATAGGGGGTGAGGGTCATAGAGTCTCCAGCTGGTACTTTGAGACAGGGTTGGAGCCCTCAGGTAGGGCCACCAGAGGCAAGAAACTCACAGATGCTGCTGTAGCCCGCCCAAGGCCAAGTCCTTGGAGTCACTGGATTGCCAAGGTTATGATTGCAGATTTTGTTAGGTCTGCTTTCAAGTTCTTTCCTTTCTTAAACCTGCACAAGCACATTATTTCCAAAGTCCTTGTCAGAAGCCTAAATTCGACCAATTTGCTGAGTCGGTACAAAGTGCAGAATTGATGGTACAGAAAGACATTAAACAACCTACAGCCCTTTAGACCATGTCAACAGATCATCCGTAGCCTCAACTGCAGAAACATTTCATTAAATCCCTGAAGTTTCTCCCCAAAGAGTAGGAATGCCTTTCTGTCATTTAAAAACAGATGGAGGCCTGGCATGATTTTTACTCCAGCTAGGGCAGTGGATTCACCTGAGCTAAGCTCTAGAGAGGGTCAGTTAATCTTCATCCAAGAAATATACCTTGAGCACCCTTGGGTAGGGGGTGCTGGAATACACTACTGGTTCTGTAGGGACCCAGCCCAGAGTTGAGAGAGAAGGGTCAGTGACAGTTACGGTGCAGTGTGCTGAGGGTGTTGGCAAGGTCTGAGGATTCTTTATAGGCAGACAAGTAACTATCAGGTGCTGTCCTTATACAGAGGCCATTACTAAGCCTCCTCTACTCTGCCAAATAGTGTGTTTTTAGGACTTCTTACTGCAAGAAGAAATACAGATTATAAAGCTACCCTGACAGTTAAGCAGGTGCAAAGTGCACAGAATGTGCGTGATTCTTTTCTATAGTGTGAAGGCTGCCCAGGTACTATGATGGGCCGATGGAGCAAATGAGCTCCAAAATGCCAAGCTAAGGTGAATAGGGGCATGTCCTATGAGGTAGCCCTGGAATGTGATTGGAAATTAAGAAATGCTAAATTAATAAATCTAATCATGTGTCCTAAGCTATGTTTGGGAAAAGACTAAAATAAAAGAGGTTTCTCAGCCATGGAGATCTCTGAAAAAATGACACTTGACACCAGCAGAGATTGGTGAGGCCCATTGAGCAACTCCAGAGGAGAGGTCTTGGCTCAGGATCCTTGAAATTGTGGGTTTCCTCTGCCCAATAGCCAAGAGCAGGGCTCTGGGACTCTGGTGAGGCAAGCAAGGCACAAATTTAAGGAGATACTCACTGTTAGAGTCATGGAAGTGCAGGATAGATACTTGAAAGGTGAGTGCGCCCTGTGTGCTTCCCTTGCTTCACTTGAGTCCCATCCCTGACAGAGAGGCTAAGGCCCCAGTTCCAGACATGGGAGGTTGAAAGCAGAGCCCCCTATCACTCAAGCAGCTAAAATTGCATGGTACATACTATAGCAGACACTGCTGTGTACACACATAAGCACTCAGAACTCAACACTCCTGTGTGTGCCAATGTAAGCACATGTGACTCTCCATGTAGGGCAGGCTGGAGAGGCAGGGAAGTTGACATTCCCCAGGGAATTAAGGCCACCCTTAACTAATGACAGATGGGAATTGGAAGATCAAAACTCCAGTTTTCTCACTTCTTAGGTGGAACAGCTCCAAGAAGGTCTATACTGCCTCCCAGAGGTCCCTGAGGAGGAGAAAGAGTCCCAGTTGCCCACAGTGATGACCTCCAGGACATGTCCTTTATCAGTTTCCCCCTCTTCCTATCTCAGTACCTCACGTCCCTATTATATTTCCTGGAATCCCTTTCCAGGTAAACTATTCGCACTCCAATTCTTATTTCAGGTTTACCCCTGGGGAAACCCAAACTTGGACACTTGCCTTTCCAACATTCCCAGTGGAGAAGCCATGTGCACTAAAGCTCAGCCAGTAACATATACTTGCCATAGATTTGAATCTGGAGCCAACGACAATGGGAAATTCTTTCTGACAGCAGCCATGGTGGTTGCAACATATAGTTTCCAGCAGACACCAATGATAAAAGGAGTCAAGTGTCTGTCATCTGTTGGCAGTACAGGCTGGTGCTCTGGCTGGCTGGGGTCTGGTTCTTCAGCTGCCCTCTGACCCTACCTGCTTTCCAAGGCTAGTTCCACAGCTTTCCTGGCAATTAGGTGAATGAACCAACTAATATTGCTTTAACAATTCCTTTAATGCTCCAATTACGCCAGACTTTGTTCTAAACACCAAGCCATCATCAGCTAATGTGGCTGCCCAGATCATTTGCTCATAAGCAGAGAATGTAATCGTCAGGCTGGTGGGGATGTTTGGCATCACTCTGCATTAGTCTGATTAGTCATCCTGTTTTGTCGATTTAAGTCTCTGTTGAGCTGGAGGAGTAAGCCAATCCTTTCTCAGGGGACTGAATGCATCCGGTTCCTGAGGTTGCCAGGTGAGGTTCTGATTGCTACTAGCAGCAGATTCACCAAAACACCACCTCAGAAGAGAGCAGGCAGGCATCACTTCTCCATGTCCCTTGAATCAAGGCTCTTTTCACTTGAAAAGCAGCACTGAGAGTTCCTTCCACCTATCACCCAATCAGACTCACACGCGAGCTTCCCTTTTCAGAGCAAGATTGCAAATACAGTGAGCTGGGGAATGTGCCGGAAGGAAGATCTTTCTGAAAATATTCTGTGCAGAGAAGAGTAAGGACAGAACACTAAATGTGCAGCTTTGAGCTGCCACTAAAAGTCCTTAATGCAGTGAAGGGGCAGAGGAAGAAAAATATTTTCTTACTCTCTTCCTTCTTCTTAGTCTTGATAAAATTAATGTTGCTAAGTGCCAGTCTCCTCTCAATATGTGTAGAAGAAACAGTAAGATAGGATAGGATAGGATAGGATAGGATAGGATAGATAGGATAGGATAGGATAGGATAGCCCAGGATAGGATAGGATAGGATAGGATAGGATAGCCCAGGATAGGATAGAATAGAATGAGTTTACCTCACTATGGGCAAACAAATGCATCACACTTAGTGGAAACAAATGCCCTGCAGCTTCACCTCCAGCAAAGAGGGTGAAATTAAGGAAAAAGAAAGTTTCATTGTTGCCTGGGAGTGACTGTATGTTTGTGTGTGTGGGGAGGGGGCAGTGGTGAGTCAGGAAGGCCCTGGTTGGCTGACGCTCCATTTACACACTGACACACTCCTCTCTTGTTAATATTTGCATTGAACTAGCCATTTTCTGTGCTGACATTTTGCATCTAGTTAAATGCCAGCAAATCCAGAGAGATGTGGCTTTGACCTGTGGTTCTGCACTTTTGGACAAGCATCGATGCTTTGTTTCTAATTTCAGATATTCCACATTTTGTATTCTTTTACCTCAGATATATTTTTAACTGGATAAAATGCTTCACACTTCATATCATCTCTGCTGAACATTTAATTGAGAAATGTGTTAAAATGCATTTGGCTTAAATGATCTAAGTGCATGCATAGATATTTCCTTTCTGAAAGTAAAATGGCTTTGAATAATTTTTGTTATTATGAGGGAATTATAGAAAAAATTGCCTTAAAATGCGAAATGTAGTATTTTTAAAGAACTCCTGGCTTTGCTACATGAGAGGGAGAAAGTGCTACTGAAAGTACTTTACAGAGTAGGGAGAGGGTGTGATGTAGTGATAGAACTTACAGGCTCTGGAGGAAAATAAGGTTCAAACCTCAAGCCCACCACACTCTATCCCCTTTTCAACATTTTGGGGTTGTGACCCAGGGAGTTTAGTTTGTCTCCTCAGTCAGATGCTAGTTCTGAGAAGTGATGAACAGCTGGTCTTATGCAGAAGGAGGGGTTGTCAGGCAGAAGTGTGGATCAAGGCCCTGACCCCAGCTCCTCATCTCCCATCTCTTGGCTGCCATTTCTCCTGAGACCTGCTGTACTACATGCCCTGGGGCCTGTGGATTAGCCAAGCTTCCTTACTTGAAGCCCCTTTACTTTAGCTAGCTCTAGAGGCTTCAGTTTTCTGAAATCAAGCAATCTTTGATTAAACTGATAGGCCTCTGACTTCCAAGAGAATTGAGCACTAAATTGCTCTAAAGCAGATCCTATTTTCTCAGGAACTTTCATTCTAAAATAAGAGGTATATCTTCATTTAAAGAAGAAAAAGATTGGCAATAGACTGAATTGCATGTATTTTGGCTCATAAAACTTTAGCATTATGGTCAGACACCAGAATTCAAGCTTTTGAAATCCATGAACAATATGGAAATTTCCCTTTAAATCCTTTACTCTTTCTTTTCTTGGTTCTAAAGAATTTCTCCTATGTTTACAGTCTCTTAGCTTCACATTCATAGGTTCTCTGGCTTGGCTTCTGACACTATTCATTCAATCATTCAGCAAACCTTAAGTGGGCACCATGCACCTGGTATTTTAACATAAAATGTGAATTAAGGGATTAATGGGAAAATTTTTTCTCTTTAAGGAACTCAGTTACTAGGCGAGAGAGTCAGGAAATTGATGAGTATAACAGAATAGTAGAGATCTGGCTGAGGTGGTTGCAAGGTGGTCTGGGAGTTCAGAGAAGGCATGGAGATGAAAAGGGTCAGAGCCCATATCTGAACCTGAGCACTCTCCTAACCTGCATTCTCAGCCACGATACTCAACTTTGTCTCAAAATTTGGGTTCTCTAGACAGGTGTGCAAGTGAAAAATTGTTCCATAAACATCTCCCTTCCCATACCTGTCAGTCTAAGTAAGCAGGCTGCCTAGAAATGTGAAGGAGATATATATATGAGTAGGTGTGTGTGTGTGTGTGTGTGTGTGTGTGTGTTGAGAGGGGAATTGTGTGTGTGTGCGCGCACACGCGCGTGTGTGTAGGAGGATTCATCTGAGTGAAATGTGGTGATTTTCCTGCTCTTATGTTACACTTTCCACCACACCCCCTGTCACTAGCACAGGTTGGGGTCTTCAGGAGAAATGCTGTGACGCATGCAATGAGAGACCTCCAGAAGGGGCACCTGGCAACTCTCCTCAGAGCTGTGATCCTGAGCTACAGAGACTTGTGGACTGCCCACGCCAGTGCACTGGAATTTCTGGGAGAGCCGGACTTGGCCTTAGGAGGCTAGGGGTGTAGGAGAACAGAGACCAGCACCTGCTTTCCGCCTGAAGAATTCAGAAGGAGAAAGGGCGGTTGGGATCACTCATGATGGCTGGTAAGGGAGACTGGGCAGGAAGGCGTAGCAAGATAGCACTTCCTGGACTCGGAGTGATAAAGGTGAGTGAGCCTCCAGGGGACCAAGTGAGTCCTGCAGAAGGTAAGTGTCTGCTGGGGGAAGGGGCCCCAGCAGTGAGAGGCCATGTGGTGAACCACATTGGGCAGGAATTGAGGAGGTGCCACACGACTTCAGCCGGAGAAATGCCACTCACACTTGTTTGGGATGGTGCAGTGTTGAGGGCCTTTTGGGGTCTCTCAAGCCATTATAATTTGCCCCACAAGAGGGCATCATTTGGGTCTCTTCACAGAGAGAGTCTGATGAAGGGATTATGGGAGGGCCAGTCAGGTATGAAGCGTTCTTTTCTCCTATCCTTCCTCCTAGATTCCAGTGTGTCAGAGAAGGAAGGAAATAAGACCTAGAAACAACCAAGGAGAGGGGCTAGAGGAATGTGAAAGCACAAACTGTCTTGTTCTCAGTGCAGTTTCCCAAACCTCAGGCCAGAAGTTATGGAAGCTGGTAGATGTCAAGGGATAGAGAGAGAAGAGCAGATGGTTACAGGTGTGAAAGCAGGTGTTGCAGAAAATTCTGTTTCCTATTATTGCTCTATTCACTGCAGTCCATGTAATAGACGAGTTTTATACACATCTATGAACCAGCTACATACACATTGAATCCTTTGAGGAGTGGGACAATATAATCCTCATTTCACAAATGAGGACACTGGAGTTCAGAGAGTTTAGGGCCCCTTGACCAAAATCTTTAAATTCAAACCATTTATTTCTTGGTTAAGTTCATAATTTTAGGATTCCTTATGTCATAAAATAGGAAATGCCCAGAATTAAGTTGTCAGCATGAAGTCCAGGGAATCTCTCCATAGGTATGCAGGGAGCATCATGGCAATGGGTCCGCCTGTGGAAAGAGGCCATAGGTTGGGAGTCTTACATGCCTCCCTGATGATGCAGCCTCAGACAGTGATGGGCATGTGGACACATGGAATGACTTCACCTCTGGTTTTCATGGTGCCAGATACCAGTGAGCATCCAGCTCTGGTTTTCAGGGTGCCAGCTACCAGTGAGCTTCCAATTGTGGTAGAGGCATGGTAGGGATGGCACTGGGCAGAATTCACAGCATTCTCAGAAGCCCACCATTTTGCAGGCTACCAGAAGAGCAGTCTTTACCTTTTGTCTTTCTCTTTAGGTGCCTCTGTGTCTTGTTGTGATGTATGAACACACATGTACATATGCATACACAGACTGACATACTCATTGCATGCACATGCACAATCATAAATACACATGCACATGCACAAGAAAATGCAGACACACACACACACACATATAGATATATATGCACATACACACAGACAAATGTGCACACATACACCTATGCACACATGCATACTCATAGATGCATATCCATGCACATGCACACATGCAGGCTGATTTTTGCAGACACCAGGAAATCAGTTTCATTACTTCACAGGCACATCTTCTTTATGAGTCAAAGTGGCATATTGGGCTCAGAAAGGGGAACATTTTCATTCCTGAGATAGCCGAGTGGTTTCCCTGAGGAAATGATTCAGAAAAATGTTCCTTCAAAAATCAGAACATTCTTAAAGGAAAATTCCCTACCAAAACATTTGTTTTCTTGACATGGAGACAAGTAAAGCAGCCCCCTCTTCCATCCTTGGCTCCTTGGCTCCTTCATCTCCTAGTGCCCTATGAGTGCAGTTTCTAGGGCCTCCCATTATGAGTCAGAGTGAGTGGCTGTCTCACAGAGAAAGACCTGGGCCATTGAGTGTCCTCCAGTAGGGTCCACATGATAACTAAGCCCCTCTTCTAGCTCAGCCCTCCCTTGTTCTTCTTAGGACTTGGATGGTCTGTGGCTCCCTCTCAAAGGAACTCCTCCTCAAATAAATCCAGGAGGGCTATACAGGTATTTGTAAATGGTCATCTGTAGTAGTTGAACCAGGGCCAAATGACTGTCAGGGAGAACTGTGAACAAGGGATAAACAGGGTTGGACCTAAGCTTCACAGGGAGAGGAAGAGAGGGAGAAGGAGAGGGAGAGGGAAAGCCAAACATTAGGGAAGTGACAGGCTTCTATTAAGCCAAGGGGGCTGGACTCTTTAGCCATGTTGTCAGCCAAAAGAAACTGTTTGACTTCTAGGCATAGCTTCCACATGATTCCATTGGAATAATTCCTGAATGCTTGTTCTTAGAATGTTCAGCTTCTCATACTGCCTTTCAGTACACTCTTGGAACTCAGTCGACATACTGACAGAAGCCCAAGTCATATGGGGAGGCTACGGGTACATGCTCAGGTGGACAGCCCCAGCTGAGTTCCCATCAACCACCAGCCCTGTGAATGTGCCATCTTGGACATCCAGCCCAGTTGAACCTTTGGAAGACCCCAGCCCCATACACTATCTGGCTGCAATGGCTTAAGAAACCCTAAAGTGACAGCCATCCAGCTGAGTCCAGTCAACTCACAGAACCCAATAGACTATAATAAATTGTTTTAAGCCACCAACTCTTAATTTGTTACCCAGTGACAGTAGCTGCAACAAGCATCCACTTGGTGTAATCAGGGGCTAAAATGATATCCCCTAGCACTGCAGTCTCACTTATTGTTCAACTCATTGGTATTTGTTGTTGCCCCAGTTCTCATGGAGCTGCAGGGAGGAGGTAGGCACTCCAGGGGAGACCTAAACCTCAGCAAGCTGGAGGCTGCAAACCGGCTGTCAGAGACCCCGCTTGGAGCAGCCTCCAAGTGAGGCAATTAAAATGTGAAATTTAACCTTTAAGAAAAGAGCCCGACTTTACCTTTGCATCTTGGAGAGTTGGGATTCAGAAGACCTGCCAAATCCTTTCCTCTCCTGCCTTGATCACATTTCTGTCTTCTGTTTGGACACAGATCTCAGACATGTGTACACATGGAGAACAGGGTCTGGCGCCAAGAACACAGAGCAGCTCAGCACTGGTGTTTCTCCTCTTAGAAAAAAAGAAAGGGAAAATAAATAAAAATAAAAAAGGGTGGAAGAGAGAGAAGAAAAATGGGGGGAGGAGAAGTAAGGAAGGAAGGAAAGCAGAAGGGAAAGGAAGGAAGGATGAAGATAAGAAACAATAAAGAAACAGGGAGGTAAGAATGAAAAAATGAGGAAGGAGGAGCAAAGAAGGAAGGAAGAAGAGAGGGAATAAGGAAGAAAGGGCAGAAAGGAGGGAGAGAGGAGAGAAAAAAGGAGAAGGGAAGGGAAAGGAAGGAAAGGGAAGGAAACCAATTGACAAGGTAGCACTGCATTTTTACTTCTTGCTTTACTGAGTGAAGCATTCCCTTCATCAGAAGCAGATGTACCGAATCATGTCAAAGTCTACCTAGGCAGGAAGCATCCGTTTAATTTACCCAGGTCACGGCAAACATGTTGTCATTCAGCATGTGGAACTGTTTGAACTTACAAGGAGTAACCCGGCAACAGCCATCACCCCATGTGTCTGCTGTGCTCTGATGATACCAACGCAATGGGAATGGAGGCTCATAATTTCACAAGGTGACAAAAAATTGAATTCTGATATTTCACCTCCACCTGTGAATGAGCAGGGAGGCCAGCTGAATACACAAATTCCTTGGGCCCATGGGAACTGCAGGAAGGCCCTGCTCCACTGTGGTCAGACCCTCCTCTCAACCCAGGCCAGCAGCCAACACTGGGCTCTGCTACCAGCTTCACAGTTGATTTTTGTAGGTGAGAGCACACCCCCCCGGCATTGCTTATCAGATTTCCTGCAACAAGGACCAGGGGAAAAGAAAGATGCTGCTAAGAGCTCATTTCAGACCCCACTATTCAGGAATTTGTATTTATTTATTTTGTCGAGGAGAACCAGAACTGATATTAATCTTGGCACTGTCCTTGAAAAAAAATCATTCATAATAATACAACAATAATATGTAACATTTACAGAGTTCTGACTCTGAACAAGGGACTGTCTGCAGTGCTTTACATGGATATCTCATTTAATCTTTAAAGTAACCCTGTGAGGAAGGTCTTATTATTCTCTCCATTTTATAGGTGAAGATTTTGAGACACAGAGAGATCGACTTCCCCAAGGTCATATCACCTGGGTTGGAAACCCAAGGAGTCTGATTCCCGAGCCATGTTCTCAACTATGATTGGAAAGGACACTCCCAGTTCAGTCAAGAATTCAAATTGCTTCCAAGGACTCAAAAATTATTTTAACAGTACCCATTTCTGTTCTTAAAAGAAGAAACTGACCCAGCCTATGGGTTTTCCACATTCATTAAGCCAGAGCGACTCCTTGACCATCTTGTTATCCCTTATTTCACACACGTAAAATAAATAAAACTTCATTAAAAAACACACCTTGTATCCAGATTTTCCACACCTTTAGACAGGGTTTGCCATTGTTATTCAGTCACTGAGGTTTTTCTCAAAGGCCTCAGCGACTAAACTAATCACAGCTACGTCTGAAGGCATCGCCAGAGTTGGATGTTTTAAAGCGCCATCTAGATTGGCAATCAGGGGCCAATGTCATCAGCTGCTGACCTCCAGAGCCATGCAGCAATGGGCCAAGAGCCCTTGACTTCCACTTCTGTTGATGGGCACAGTTGGTGGCCTCTGGAAGTGGTCTGGAACCCAGCAGCTAAGGAGAGATTCTTTGAGCTGGAGGCAGCCAATTCAAAAAAAGGAATTTGAGGTGCTATATTTAGCGCAGGATAGAGCTGTTCTTGGGTTATAAAATGTCTCTGGGCCTGAGTTTGGGGGCAGGTGTGGAGGGAGGAAGATGAATCCCTCCCTGTCTCTGGGAACAGATGGTGGGCCTTCTCTGTGAGCAGTGGGCCTATCAGCTGATGCTAAAACATCCTGGCTCTAAATTTGGCAGGGCAGGCTGAGGCTATCTGGAATTTTAACCCAATATCCCACCCCTCAACTATGTAAAAAGACAGAGTCTCATTTTTCTCAAAAAACAAACAAACAAGCAAGCAAGCAAACAAACAAACCACTTTCAAAAAAGGGAGAGAATTTGCCAGCAACCTGCAAAAGTATTCCCTTAAACCATTTGACTTTGGGGATCATCTGTTTTTTGGGTCTAGTGTTGCCAAGTAGATATTTCTAGAGAAAATAAATAATATTGTCATGTGTAACCTCTTTATTTTAAGTCAATTTAATTCTAAAAAAATTTTAAAGCCACGTGGGCCAAAAGAAACACATCCAAGAATGTAATTTAGTCCGCAGGCCTCCAATTAGCAACCTTAGCAGAGCCCTTGTCTCTTGCAGAGATGGGGAAACTGAGGTAGAGAGATGGAGAGACTCACCTTGAGGATCAGCAGATACCGCAATCTCCTTACCCACCATCCTGATTCAGTGGGCTCCATTCACCCCAAGAGTCAGAGTCTGCAGCTGTTTGCCCAAGAGTTTTTTAAAACTTCAAAAGGCCACTTTGCCTGTGCAAAGTAGAAGTACTGAGGAAGTAAAACCCTCTGGGAGCAACCAATGACTCTAGGGGAAGGGTGTGTATAAATGTCTCAGCTCCCTCGTCCCTTGTGTGGGATAGTGCTGAGTTACATGGTCTATACCTTTCCCAGAATTTCCCCCAGGATATTGAAATCCAATTGTTCACCATGGTGGCTGGATTAATAACATACACATTACTGCTGCCTTCTCTTCTCTGTCATGCTGCTTTGTGTCTTTACCAGAGTATCTTGCATTTCTTAAATAAACTAGTTGCACTTAAATCCTGTATCAGAGTCTGCTGTAGGGAGAACCTAAACAAAGTCCAAATGTGAATAGGTATGATGGGTACAAAGAAGAGAACACCTTTCTTGGGTGACTTTAGACACAAACATTACAATTATGGGGGTGGGATATTTCTCCATACCAGTGCGAAGTACCCCATGACCAGTAGGAGAAATATGGGTCTAATTAAGGGTGCCCCTTAGTTCTAGGGAGGCAAGGAGAAGAAGACATATGGACTTTTTTCATGGGATAATAGCTTTAAGTACACAAAATAAAATACAGAGAATCACAAAGGAAACAAATTATGTTTAAATAGTTATACAAATATTTAAACACCAGATATGTGATAAATGCACATGTATTAATGCATTGAATATGATATAGTGGCAGGTTTAATAACTACTGTAATTTCCAAATAGTGCTAAGGATATTTCAAGATATCTGCAACAATTATAATACCATATAAAAGTATCTATGAATTCTCTAGGTGATAAACTCCTGGATACTACTAATACAACTGTGGACTTCCTAAATGCAGTCAGAGGTTAGTGAAAATAAATATATTTTTCTATTTGAATCGACATACCCCGAAGGGAGTTCGGTGACCTAATATTAACACCCCTTAGAAATGAGGCATGGGGTGGAGAAAGGCATTTCATTGCTGCCTTCTAGTTTCTAGGGGGGATGTCAGGCTTTCATTTTGTGGAAAATTGCTCAATTGTCCCTACAGCTACATTCTTACCACCATTTATTTAACACCTACTGTGTTCCAGGCACTTTATTTACTTAAAAAGTCTATTTAGGCCTCCAGGTATAGGGAGGTGGTTAATCATCCTCCTTGGTTCATAATATATAATGAACTCCAGGAAATCGCTGGGGTTAGAGGCTGCTTCTCACTTCTTGTTCTGCCGGCCTCACATGGCCACAAGAGGGCTGCTTCAACTCCCAACATTGTGACCATGTGCTAATGGGATGGTATGAGAAGAACAAGAACAGAAGTCAAAGGGTTGACACCTGCCAAGTCTTTCCTCTTAATAAATAAAACAAAAAAACATTCCTGAGAATTCTGCTCAGGTACTTCCACTTACATACCTTTGGTCCAAACTGGGTCACTTGCTTGCCCATAGGTGCAAGGGAATCTGAGAGTAAGCACTTTAACTAGGTACATCATCTCTCCAAACACAATTTGGGTTCTATGAGTATAACAAGGGGGGGGGGAAGGATAGTGGGTAGGCTTTTAGCTGTGTTGGGCATAGTTTTATCTGCCTCTTAATTTACATTTTGAATAAACTCAGAAAAAGTCATTGAGTGTGGGTCAAGGGGATAGCTGTATAGCCAGGGACCAACTACTCAAAAAGTACTTATTTTTTTTCATGTCGTCTCTCCTTCTCTCCCAAAGTGTACTTGTCAATAGATTTGTGAGATCTTTGCATGAAAGGTTGAGAGTAGAGTAACTCAGCTTCAATTAAATGACAGAGAGGGGTTCTTAATCTCTCTAATTACTCTCTAAAGCCACAAAGACCATATCTTTCCAAGGTTATAATGATGTGGCAGATGCTGTGGGTACCCTACCTATATTTCCTTAGCATTTACCTATCCTGTGAACACACCTGTGTCTCATTGCCTACCAGCTTTCTCTGGCTGCTATACTTCACTATTCCTGAGCATTCAACAAGCCTAGAGGCTTGCAGAATTGATGCCAACTTCCTAGAACAGTCTTCAATCAATGACAGTCAGGACTTGGTAGATAAATACCCTAGCTCCCTTGGCCCTCAAGTAGAATAACTCTAAGATATATTTTATACATTGTCTCTCAGAGTTCTCTAGTGGGGTTATGCTCCAGTCGACCATAGTGATAACTAGTTTGATGTACCCTTTACTAGTGGCCTTCTCTTCCTTGTTTTACTCCCAGTGATGTTTATTTTTATATGTCAATTTTTCTAGGCCATGGTATATAGTTTTTGGTAAAACACTAGTCTAAGTGTTGCCGTGAAAGCATTTATTAGATGTAATTGATATAAATCAGTATACTTTGAGTAAAGCAGATTATCCTCAATAGTGTGAGTGGGTAAGTGGGCCTATTAATCAGTTGAAAGTCCTAATAGAACAAAGACTGATTTCCCCCCAAGCAATAAAGAATTTTACCTCTATATGGCCTTTGGACTTGAGCTACAACATTAACTCTTGCCTGGGCCAGATTTCAGACTTTCTAGCCCTACCCCATCCCACCCCAATTGGGTTAGACCAGTGGTCAGCAAACTGCGGCTCGCGTGCATTGCAGGATCATCCATGATCAATTTATGGACTCTAAGGTATAATTTCTCTCTCTCTCTCTCTCTCTCTCTCTCTCTCTCTCTCTCTCTCTCTCTCCACACACACACACACACACACACACACACACACACACACACCTATTGGCTATAGGTTCTGTTTCTCTGGAGAACACTAATTTGCTTCCTTATTCCCTTATTGGTCTTTCCCAAATAAACCACTTATATTCAAATTCCTGTCTCAGGATCTGCTCCCTGGGGGAGCCCAAACTAAGTCAGACAGGCCATTTGCCAACCCAGGGACTTGATGGTCATATTTATTACCAGCGTGGATGATGGAAGAGGAGAATCCACATCAACACTTTGGGTAGACACTGAGGGACACAACTTGGTTCACAGTAGTGGTGTGAATATCAGAACTCTCTGCCTCCTCTACCATAAAACTTCCCACCAGAACTCTACCATTAATGCAACTCAACTACTAACTTCCCAGTTCTGAATATCTCCATTTATATTTTGAAGAGAAAGAATTCAGTTCATGTGTTTTTATCATGTGTTTGCCCCTGGGAAAGTCAGCTATGGTCAGGAAAGTGAAATCATGTGTAAAAACATGGCTGTTGAGTGTGTTGGAAGCAAACCCTGTGTGTGAGGTGGGCGATTTTTAGAGAACAGGCACTGGGCAGGCACACTGATAAGCACTGACTATATGGATGTTAAAGCTTTCTGCAAATTCTAAAACATAGCATTATTAGCAATTATAATGACAAAGAACACAAATGAGGCTATGCAAATGGGGTTACTTGTGGATAAATCCACATCCTTATTAATGTGAAAGCACAATTCACTCTGAGGATGAACTTATTGTCAGGAAAGATAAAATTACTGCAGATTTTATTCAAGGGAGGAGCCTCCACATATCTGGGATTTCTGCAAGTGAAGAGAATTTAGCATATAAAAATGGAATGAAAAGTTAAAAAGGTATTCCAGCTGCATGTGGGAAAATATTATAAATACATCTTAATTGGACAATAATATTAAGGCATTTTGTGAGTATGGGCTTCTATAACTGTATTCTTTTATTGTATAACTAGAGGCCTGGTGCACAAAATTCGTGCACTGGGGGATGGGGTTCCCTCAGCCCAGCCTGCCCCTCTCATAGTCCGGGAGCCCTCAGTGTATGTCCTACTGATGGCCACAGTCTGGCAACAGAGGCTCACAACAGTTGTCCCGTGTGTGTGTGTGTGTGTGTGTGTGTGTGTCTGCTGGAGCCTGCCCCCAGCCACATCACGTAGGCTTAGAGCAGTGGTGCTTTTAGGAAAAGAACTATGGCAACAGGGTACAAAGTCCTGAATAGTTGAAATTAAAAGAAACTAAATGCACTGAGATTGGTCAAGGGATGAATACAGTGTAAATAATGAGACCGATTATGACTGTGGCTCTGGAAATGGGAAAAACAAGACAGAGTCAAGACATAGGGTAGAGATAAGATAGACAAGACTTCCCCACACAGGGTTTGCTCCATAAATATATGACTGTTGATCTAAAAATAGAGTCTCTAAGACTACCACAGAAATTACTTCATTCCCTAGAAACCTACAGATCCCATAGGCCAGCTATTCCATTAAATCCCCAAAGCTCAGTTGGGCTAATGAAGGATCAACTTTTACCCAATGATCCCTTGGCATTTGGGGCTACTGTACCCCTCAGGAGCAATGGGGTCATCTCTCCTGTCTGGCAAGGTCAATGGCAGAAACAGCTCTGTCTCCTTCCTTGAGCCTCCAAAAGAACTGGAGATATATATTCCAATCCCTACCAGGTGGACAGTAGTAGTCTGTCCCAGCTCATCCATCTGCCCACTTCATTCAGCAGGCCTTTCATGACTTCTGCAATGACAGACAGAAAAGAGAAATCATCAAAATAGCCGAAACCGGTTTGGCTCAGTGGATAGAGCGTCGGCCTGCGGACTGAAGGGTCCCGGGTTCGATTCCAGTC
>NW_006293003.1:704690-709066 GCF_000327345.1 Myotis davidii
TCCACACCCCCCACCTTTCTTTTTTTTTTTTTTTTTTTTTTTATTCTGGGATTTATTTACCTTCTATAGCTGTCACTGGAGCTGAGAGCCTGCTCCAGCTCTGAGGGCTAAACGCAGGTTCTGGATCTGTTTGGCTTCTATAATTGAAACTCTGTTGCCATCACTGCAGCTCTAAGCTCTGAGGCCAAAGCTGGCTGAAAGCAGGTCTCTGGAGCTTGTTTAGCTTCTATAATTGCAACATTGTTTCTTAGAATGTAGCTTAGAGCAGGCCGGCAGGCTTGGAATGTTGGCTTCCTCCGTCACTGGAGCAAGCAAACCTCCTGCTCGCTTCAGCTGCATGGCTGCCAGCCACCATCTTCGTTGGCAGTTAATTTGCATATCCTGCTGATTAGCCAATGGGAAGCGTGTTGGGCGTATGGCCAATTTGCATGTTTCTCTTTTATTAGATAGGATGTATCAACAAGATCTAGAAACATTTCCACAAAAAATCATGTATGTATTGTCTTTCTCCTCTGCCCTTCATGGTGTTTTATCCTTCTTTTATGGTACCCATGACATCATGACTCTGTAACAAGGTCAATAACTTATTTGGATTCTTGTATAATAGGTTAAATATCTTTGGCCCTATTTTTATGGGCATGTCAGTGTATCTCCTTCATCCCATCTGTATTTATGTTCCTAAGGAAGGAGAGAGAGGCATGTGCCTTCTTGGGAAGGAAGAAGCTTTGTTTTGAGGGAAGCTTCTTCCATATAGGAAGAGAAACATCTACCCCTTCCAGCCTGGATAGAGGATGGAAGGCAGAAGAGAGAGGGGGAGGGAAGGAACATGGTTAAACTCTTGCCTTCCCACTCTGGTTGAGAATATCAGCAATAGTTGCACCATTGTGCTCCCCATTTAGAATTCGGGTGTGGAGATTGTCAGGCAGAATGGACCCAGGGCACCTGGTTATGGCCATATACGATGGATAAGGGGGGTTACTGTGTTGGCAGAGGGAACAATGTGTGCAAAGGTTTTGAGGCAGGAGAGATCTTGGTGTGTTTGAGAAACCAAAAGATCAATGTTGGGGAAGGATGGGGAATGCAGGGAGGGGTTTGCAGTGAGAGGTTCAGTGCAGGCCTTTAAGTAAGAAATGTTATTTCCAGGTTTATTTCTTAGAAATCTCCCTTTACCTTCTGGGAGAATTGGGTAATAGATTGGAGGGGGCAAAAGAAAAAGTGGGGGTTTTGTTCTGTAGCCAAGGCAAGCAACCAGTTCGGGGTGGTAGAGATGGTGTGAAGTGGACAGGTTCTTAAAGTATTTTAGAGGAACAGGGTTGAGAGTAGCTGGCTAGGGGTGGTGAGGGAAGGGAGGGGACAAAGCAAAGCAGGGACACCTCTGATACTGGATACCAGCAGGGAATATCAGGGGAGCTGGTGGGTCAGAGGATGATCACACACTCCTAGGGGGATAGTGAGAGCATTAATTAGTTCATATTTGTCTGCATATTTTCAGATAAAAGAGGTTTTATAATCCTCAAACGAAGCATGAAATTTTGAGCTGAAAGAGGCCATATAATGCAAATGAAGATGGGAATGGTTAAGATGAGTGGACTGGGGTCATTAGTCAATTACAAGGATCTTGAATATACCCAGTTAGCATCTATCAGAGACTGGGCACATATGGTGGTCACAGAGTCTTTCAATGACCAACTGTCAACTCCAGCTGAGATGGGTTCTTTTATTTAAACCTTAAAATAAAAGCTGTTTCCATGAAGACAGTACAGTACCTACCATCAGGTTAATTTCTTTAAAAAAGAAAGAACAAAAGGACAGATTGAAGGGATCTTAGGCAGACTATCAAAATCATTAAAACTTCATTTAAACCTGAGGCAACTTCAACATTATCTAGAGATGTTCTCCCAGCTGCACATGTGCTGAAATGGAGGGAGGAAGATGGGGAGAGTGCAGGAAGGCCTGGGGCAGGGTAGGGGTAGTACCAGTAAAGCATTCTTCCCAGGAAGAAATTCCAGTGGACCGAGATTAGATAGAAGTTTCCTCTTCTGGACATTTGATGCTTGCCCTTCTTTTTTTATCTGAACATTCTTTCCCAGTTGCTCAGATAAACCGTCAAAAATGATATTAAAATGCTAGTTAAGAAGCATCACCCCCAACAAACCCTGTTCATCAAAATGTTAGTGCTCTCTCTGGGGGCCCCGCGTTCAGTTTGTCAACAAGCTGAAGCCGCTGAGCTGGGGCTCTGTGAGGCCCAGGAGCATGATTTAATTAATATCCTACCCATAATACCTTGCTAGGTTTATGAAAACAAAGCCCTGTCACTCCTCACCTTAGGATTTACCCTCTCCTTGAAGCAAGCATTTATTTACACACAGTTTGACCTCATAATGGTGTTCAGCAGATGTGGGTCTTACTTATTTGCATTGTTTTGTGACAGTTGCAAATTTCATTAGTGGCTCAGGGATAAATCCTCTGTGGGCTGCCCAAAGATAGGTGAAGTAAGAGGGTTTGTGCTAATTAATCCTCCCTCTTCAGCAATGCTGGATATTAATGACAACATAGTGCCCCTTTCAAAAACTGCCTGTATCAGTTCAAAATTTTGTGGTTACAAGTGGCAGAAATGGACTCTTGCCTACCTTGGGCAAAATGGGATGTTATAGGATTAATATCAAGAGCTTAGATCAATGAGAGAAGGCAGGGAAATTGGGAAGGAACCCAGCTGGGAAGCAGGCACTATAGAGGTCAGGACAGGGCACCACTTCAGGGGCAAATAAATCTTTTTCAAGCCCTCTTGTGGATTTATGTCACTCCACTCATCATTTAAGTTCTTCCCAGAAGATTAGGATACCCAACTGCCCTTTAATGGATTAGGATAGTGAAGGAGAGCCCTCATTGATTCCCACAGGGAGTGAGCAGGCCACATATAATCCCCCATCCTTGCTGCCTGCCCCCACATAACACAATAGGGGAGAGGAAATTCCCTGGTGGGTTGCTAGAAGAGGGAAGAGGTGTGCATGACCAAAGTGTGACAACTGTCCAGCATACTGTGTGTTGTCTGTGAGTCAATGCCAGTTCTTAACACTTGCGGGCATTAAATATTTTGCTGAAAAACATCAGATCTAAAGAAAAATGAAGGGGACTGGGATTGTTCCATTCAACAAAGAAGACTCAAGTAGGAGTGGGGTTAGTGGTAGGCAAGCCCACCATCTCTCTGTGAAGGCAAAAGCACTGTTGGGCTGAGGACTTGTGCTCATACCTCAGAGCAACTTAGTTGCAAGGTGTGTAGTATGGGGATTGTCATCCCATTTCACACAGATGAGAAAGATGGGTCTCTCTTCCCATGCTTTTCATTCTTTGGCAAACTATTTCTCTAGGAGGAACTTCTGTTTGACAAGAATTGGACTTGAAAATAATGGCTTATTTTCATCTGTACTAAAAAGCTAAAATCAAAGAGATGGGCTTTATGACAGACACACTGATTGGGCAACCAAATGATAAAATGGCTTCATTCACTTATACTGCATATCTATGATGTACAGCCTACATACAGGGTGGGACAAAAGTAGGTTTACAGTTGTGAATACATGAAACACAAAGCTTATTCTTATATTATTATTTATTATTTATTATATCATTTTCCATACAAACAACTGTAACCTACTTTTGCCATACTCTGTATTAGTGGGCAGAGTGTTTTATGGGGAGTGTTTGAGAGTTAGGCAGGTGCAGGGAGAGCCTTCCCAAGTCCCCAGGCTGTACTGGACAAGCTATTTCCTCCTCTGCAGTGGCTGCTTTTCAGTAGAGGGGAGTCTTGTCTATAAGAGTGGGGGACACAGAGGTTATAGGAAAGACTTATCAGACAAGGGTACTTTAATTTAAGGGCAAGATTATGAATGGGGCTAAGGAGTGTACGAACGTTGAAGTCCCTAAAGCAGAAAGAGTAAGGCTGGTGTTAATGTAATGCTGGCTTCATAGAATGATCTTGGAAGTGTTCCTTCATTTTGAATTTTTTGGAGTAATCTGAGGAGGATACATTTTAGCTCTTCTTTGAATGTTTGGTAAAACTCCCCTGTGAAGCCATCTGGCCCCGGGCTTTTGTTTGCTGGAAGCTTTTTGATAACTGCTTCAATTTTCTCCATAGTTATTGGCCTATTGCGATTTTTATATTCTTCCTGATTGAGTTTTGGGAGGTTGTATTTTTCTAGGAATATGTCCATTTCCTCTAGTTTGTCTAATTTGTTGGAGTAGAGTTGTCTATAGTGTTGTTTAAGAATCATTTGTATTTCTGTGGGGTCTGTTGTTATTTCGCCTCTATCGTTTCTGATTTTGTTTATTTGGGTGCTCTCTCTTTGCTTCTTGGTGAGTCCGGCTAGGGGTTTATC
>NW_006293003.1:709334-710994 GCF_000327345.1 Myotis davidii
TTCTGCTTTTCATTGTCATTCATTTCCAGGTTGCTTTTATTTTTTTCTTTGATTTCTCTGGTAACCCAATCATTGTTTAATAGCATGCTATTCAGCTTCCAAGTGTTTGAATTTTTGTGATTTTTTTAATTGTAGTTTAATTCTAATATGTATTATGCTATTGTGGTCTGAGAAGATGCTTGATGCGATTTATTACCATTTTTTTTTTTGAGGTAGGCCTGTAGAGCTATAAATTTCCCTCCCAAGACTGCTTTCACTGTGTCCGATAGATTATGGATTGTTGTGTTTCCAGGATGTTTTTAATTTTTTCTCTGGTAACCCAATCATTGTTTAATAGCATGCTATTCAGCTTCCAAGTGTTTGAATTTTTGTGATTTTTTTAATTGTAGTTTAATTCTAATATGTATTATGCTATTGTGGTCTGAGAAGATGCTTGATATGAATTCAATCTTCTTCAACTTGGAGAGACTTTGACTGTGACCCAATATGTGGTCTATCTTTGAAAATGTCCCATGTGCACTTGAGAAGAATGTATATTCTGTGGCTTTGGGGTGAAATGTTCTGAAGATGTCAATTATTCCATCTGATCTAGTGAACCATTTAGGATTGCTGTTCCTTTGCTGATTTTTTGTCTAGAGGATTTATCCGGTGATGTCATTGGTGTATTAAAGTCCCCTACTAAGATTGTATTGTTGATCTCTCCCTTGATATCTTCCAGGAGTTTTTTTATGTATTTGGGTGCTCCTGCATTGGGTGCATATATGTTTATCAGGGTTATATCCTCTTGTTTAATTGCTCCCTTTAGTATTATGAAGTGGCCTTCCTTATCTCTTGTTATGGCCTTCACTTTGAGGTCTATTTTGTCATATATAAGTATTGCTACCCCAGCTTTTTTTCATTTCCATTTGCCTGAAAGATATTTTCCCATCTCTTCACTTTCAGTCTGTGTGAGTCCCTTGTTCTGAGGTGGGTCTCTTGTAGACAGCCTATATATGGATCATGTTTTCTTTTCCATTCAGCCACTCGATATCTTTTGATTGGAGCATTTAGTCCGTTTACATTTAAAGTTATTATTGAAAGATACTTGTTTGTGGCAATTTTTATTTTGTGTGCCTGTGTTCCTTCTCACCTTTTTATTTATTCTTTTCACACCAGTCCCTTCAGCATTTCTTGCATTGCTGGCTTGGTAGTGATAAACTCCCGTAGCCTTTACCAAAACCAGATAAAGACAACACAAAGAAAGAGAACTGCAGGCCAATATTCCTCATGAACATAGATGCCAAAATGTTCAACAAAATTCTAGCAAACTGGATCCAGCAGTACATCAGAAAGATCATACACCATGACCAAGTAGGATTTATCCCAGGGATGCAAGGTGGTACAATATCCCCAAATCAATAAACGTGATACATCACATAAACAAATTGAGAGAAAAAAACCACATAGTCATATTAATTGATGCAGAAAGAGCATTTGACAAAATCCAACACCTTTCTTTTGATAAAACCCTCTGCAAAGTGGGAATAGAGGCATCATACCTCAACATAATAAAAGCCATAATGACAAACCTACAGCCAACATCATATTCAATGGGCAAAAACTAAAACCATTTCCCCTAAGAACAGGAACAAGAGAGGGATACCCACTCTCACAACTTCTC
>NW_006293003.1:712076-713504 GCF_000327345.1 Myotis davidii
GCTAAGATTTGGAAACAGCCTAAGTGTCCATCAGCAGATGAGTGGATTAAAAAACAGTGGTATATCTACACAAGGGAATACCATGCTGCTGTAAAAAAGAAGGAACTATTACCATTCGCAACAGCATGGATGGAACTGGAGAGCATTAGTTATGCTAAGAGAAATAAGCCAGAGAAAGATAAATATCACATGATCTCACTCATTTGTGGAATATAATGAACAACATAAATTGATGAGCAAAAACAGATCCAGAGACAGAGAAGCATAGATCAGACCATCAAACCTCAGAGAGAAGATAGGGGAGGGTGGGGGTAAGGGGGAGAGAGCAACCAAAGGACTTGTATGTATGCATATAAGCATAACCAATGGACACAGACACCAGGGGGATGAGGGTATGAGTGGGGGGATGGAGGGACAATGGGGGGATAAGGACACATATGTAATACCTTAATCAACAAAGAAAAACAAACAAACAAAAGAGTAAGGCTGGGCCTGCCCTGGGCAAATTCTGTCCTTTCCACCCGAGAAGTCATCTTGGAAGGAAATAAGTGTTTAGAAGCTTTTGAGAGCACAGGAGTAAGAGGGCATAATAGATAGCCTGGAAGGGAGCAGACAGTCTCTATGCCTCCTTGTTGCCTTCTAGGACTTCTAATCTCTTTGGCATGATGATGACTTTCAAATGTGTATCTATCTCATGGCCAGAGCACTCTTTGACTATGGACTCATACATCCAACAGCCTCAAAATCCACACATATGCAGCAGGACTCTTGATTTTCACCTCTAATCTGTTACTTTTCCACCAATACTTGTCTCAGAAAATGGTAAATTCTTCTACCCAGTTGTTCACTCTCAATGCCTTCTTTTCCATCACCCTCCTTCCTCCAAGATTGGATCCATTACTAAGTACTGATGATTCTCCTTCCACAAACACATAAGATATCTAGAATCTGTCTCCTGTTCTATACTCCCATGGCCACATCATTAGTGCAAGCCCCCTTTATCTCTTCCTTTGATTTTTTCATAACTGGTATTCTGCCCCTTTTTCTGTCTGGAACAGATTAACCCACCCTCTTTATCCACTTATCATTCAGATATCAGCTGAATCTCACTTTCGAAGGGAGACTTGCTTCTGAAACCCTGTATCTGTTAGGTTAAGCTCCAGCTAAAATAACAAAAACTTAATATATTAGTGATTTAAATGAGATAGAGGTGTATTTCTTGCTCATGCAAATACCCAGAGGTGGACAGTACAAGGTGTGTGTTTGACTATTCTCCTCCAAGAATTCCTCAGAAACCCAGAACTTTTTAAATTCTGTTTCATCTTGAGTAGTCTGCATTCTCAAGGTCACTTTATGGTCTAAGAGATAAAGTGGTGCTGCTCTGGTTCCAGTTATCACATTCATGTTTCAGCTAGCAGGAATGATGAG
>NW_006293003.1:713534-717492 GCF_000327345.1 Myotis davidii
TGATGAGGAGGAAAAGAAGGGCATGCCTCCTGCCTTTAAGGGCACTTCTTAGAAGTTGTGTATTCCATTTCCACTTATAACTATTGGTCAAAACTTAGTGGTGGTAGCTAGCTGTAAGAAAGTATGGGAAATGTTATATTAATCCTAAGTAGCCATGTGGTCAGTTAAATTTTGGGGTTTTGACTATTAATAAAGGAAATGATATTGGGGCACAACCCCTGTCTCTGCCAGAACCCTTCTTCAATAATTTATCCTTCAATAGTCTATCCTTCAATATTCGATCCCTCCTTCAATAATCTATCCCAGTTATACCTGCTCAGAGTCTATTTTCACTGCTAGACTTTTGAGTTACATGATGACAGTGATAAGACCAGTTTTGTTCTCTTTGTTTTCAATGGCTAGGCATACAGTAATACTAAACAGATATTTGTTGAATGAATGAATGAAAAATGCCTTTAATATGGGCTCCCATAGCACTGCAACATACCTATGCTACAGCAGCCACTAGATTGCAGTGTGTGTGTGTGTGTGTGTGTGCGCGCGCGTGCGCACGCGCACGCGTGCACGTGTGTGCACGTGCGCATGCACACGCATTTTTGTTTCTATTGGGGTATAGGAAATGGGATGAGAAATGTCAGCTTGGGCTATGTCTCTCCTGTGAATGTCTCTAATCTTCCTGAAATGGTTTTTGCATTGTAGTGCCTTCAAAATTGGGGGTTTATATTAAACATGCTTATCATTTAAACATTAATAATGAACATATTTCACTATAAAATATGAAGTTCTATGAGGTAGATTATACTAGTGGACCCAATTCCTCATACCTCTGTATCCTCCTTACCTTTTGCTGGGCCCCTTGACTTTGGGGCTTGGGCATGTGACTTGCTTCGGCCAATGAGATGTTAGCAAAAATGAAGTAAGCAGCACAATGAAATGTACTTGTGTTGTTGTGCTTGCTCTCTCTCCTGTCTCTCTCATGTCATCACCATGAGAAGAGCTCCCCAGGGAAATGATTGCCTCTAAGTTGACCCATGATCAGCAGACTTGAATCCAACATGAAGCAGAGCTCCCCAATGGAGTCCAGGCCAGGTCAACCAAGTCACAGCCAATCTGCAGATATGTGAGTAAGAATTGCTTTAAGTCACTGAGGTTTGGGGTGTTCTGGTTTGGTAGCAATAGCTAACTAACACAATCCAGCCCCTTCCTCTCTTGCTCTCTCATTCCACTTTTACTCCCTAAGATTATGTAATTATGTTTATGTCCTCTCAGATCTTTATTCTGCTTGTGTGCATAAATTTCTATATATGTAATCACCTGTGTGACTAAACTATGAACTTCTTAAAGGCTGGGACTAGGTCTTTTTCATTTTCACTTTTACACCTTGAAAATACTGTAGAATAGGAAAACAGATTTTGGCATGTAACATTTCTACTCAGTAACATACTAGTTATGTGACCCTGGCTAAGCTATGTGATCTTTCTCTGCCTCATTTTTCTTTTCTGTAAATTAGGAATATTAAAATCTACTTGACATGGTTGTAGACAGGATTCTAATTGGTAAGTGTAAATCTCCTAGCAGGGTGCCTGGCATAGAGTCTGCATTAAAGAGCTGATATCTTTCACAGTAGGTACAGAATACATGTATGTTGCTGCTTAAGTACATGTACCTGAGATAAATAAAGAGCTGATGTGGACAATGAGATGATCCAGGACCCCCTAGTAATGGAAGTCACTGTCTACTCTTGAAGACCCTCCTGGTCTTGTCACTGTCCTTTGCTTTGAACTAATCTAACCTCAAGACCAAGTTTCATGGGAGGACAAGTAACTTGTTCTTTGGCTGTCAACTGGTGGAATGTAAAAGTACACACTGGCCCATCATTCCGGAGCTTTTGGCTGTGGGGACAGCCTCAGTCCATTGGGAAAACCACTTAGCTGTCATTGCCTGAGCTCAACAGCAATCCACAAGTCATGGTAATGCTATGATCCCCATTTTGCAGATGAGGAAACCAGAAAGATTTAATGACTTACCAAAAAAACACAATATCAGTTACTGGGAAAGACAACAGTGGAGTCTGAACCTAGTGCTTTCCTGCTATATTGCACTGCCTCCCAGGCTGTCAGGAAAATGATGTAATCTGACCCAAGAATTCTCCTCTGGAAGCTACCCCCAGCCTGTCTATCTGAAGATAAAAACAACCACAAATTCAGTTTACATCTTTTACTCCCTAGCCTGTTCAAGCCAAGGCTGAATGGTGCCAATTTGCCTATGGTGGTTTTTATGATGTGGGTTGGGATCACTGGGGACTGTTCTGAAACCATCAAATTCATTTCAATTAGAAGTGTAACTTAATGTCCAATTCTCAAACCAGATTCCCTAGGTAAAAGACAGCCATTTTGTTTGCTGAGCTGCCTCAACCCAATGAACACTATTTCTGGGTACCAATTATGCCCACTTGTGTGTGCTGGACCGGGGAATTTTCTCCAAGTTAATAGGAGGTGCAACTCAATCAAAAGAGGGGTGGGAGAGTCAGTATGGAAAATGGGGGGAATGTGTGAAATTTGAACCAGTATAGATCAATTCCAGAACATTGCCCAGGGATTCCTAAAAAGAACACAGGGAAAAATAAATACATCTCCTCCTTATTAACACTCCAAGCCCTTAAATGAGTCCTGATGTTAATCCCTAAGAGATGCCTAAATGCCTATTTCAAATTGCTGCCCCACTTGTCTTATAAAACAACTTGTACTTCTTTTTATTCTCTCCATGTTCAAAAATAAAGGAAATTCCTTTTGCAGTCTAGGGCCAAGGAACAACCCAGGCCTGGCTTTGATTACTGAAAGCTGGAGAATTTTGAGTGAAAGCTGCAGCCAGCTGCCAGCCTTGTTATTAGCAATAAGCATCAAGCCATTCTCGGGAGAGCAGGGGCCTTTTGAGAATGTCAGACAGCAGCCTGAACCTCCCCCTCTACAGCACCTGCAGTCACTGCTGGAGGTACAAGCCTGTCCAGAACTCCATTTCCCCTTGGCTGAATCAGCAGCCGTAATCAACAGAGAAATGAGCTCTTATATTTATATAATATCTACCTACAAGCAACTCAAATTGCCATGTTTCTGTTTAAGGTTCTACAATGGCTCCCCATTATCCCTCAGAGCAAGTCCGAAAGCCTGGGTTTATTGTTCCACGTCTTGTGACAACAGACCCCACCTTAGTTATGCAGAAGCTTTTTTCTTTTCTTTTCTTTCCTTTTAAAAACAGCTTTCCAGGCTAGACATTCTTCTGCAGCCTAAGAGGGTTATTATGGAAAGATCTCCAAAGCTGTAAGGCTTGGTTCAAACCTCAGCTACAGGACTGGAGTAGGCGAATTACTCACCCTGCCCAGGACTCAGTTCCCTTCTCATGTATAAAATGATGCATGATGCATTCAGAGTAGATAGATCTAATCTAACATGTCCTTTGAGGATCCAAAATATTACTTTTTTTTTCCTCTCTGTCAATAGTTTTTCCAATCTTTTTCTTCACTTCTTGCTAGAAGAGCTAAGATGCTCACTTCTCAGCCAATCTTTCAGCTGGCAGTTGCCAAGTGATGCAGTTCTGGCCAATAAGACATGAGGAGGTCTGTTGCTGTGGCAGATGGCTGTGGCACCCTGTCTCACATGACCTCAACCCACCTCTGATTTCAGCCACAGCTGCTGAGGACAGTTTCGTGTTGTTTTGACTCACACCATGTAGACAACGTCCAAATTCAAGTGTGCACTGTGCATCTTTCCAATCTCTGCTCCAGGGTTTCATTGACATTATGTAAACTCACTGGGCCTGCACATAAGCAAAGCCTGGAAGAGTGGGATTCATGCCCTTAGGGTTGCCTCTTAACCAGTGGAGAAAAGGGCTTGGTTGGTAGATGCTCCACCTGTCCTTTAGGAGGACAATTCTGGGAGAAATTGTGTACATTTCTCTTTCC
>NW_006293003.1:717532-718194 GCF_000327345.1 Myotis davidii
TATATAGACAAAATGCAATCTTGGTTCTCCCTCCACAGTTGGTTCAAATTGAGTGTTATTTGTTGATGTTTTCAACAGTCTCACCCTAGATTGGGCCTTCAAATATTCTCATCAGGACTGCTGAACTAGCCTCCTAACTGGTCTCCTTGTCCCACATTATGCCCCGTATTATGCCATCCTACACACTGCCAATGAGTTATCCTTCTAATGAGCAAAACATTCCCTGGCTAAAAACCTTTCAGTGGCTTTCCTTCTGCCACAGAATAAAAGTCAGATTACCTCTTTATTTTAATTTATTTTCTAAATAAAATAAATAATGCACTATTGTGAGATTATGCTTTAGACTTATAGATGCCTATATTTCAACCTTTGGATGCTTATGCTGTCCTCCTCCCACACCCTCTCCTCCTCAATAAAATGCCACACCCCCGTTTCAACCTTTGGATTCTTTCCTGTTCTTCATATGCCACATCCTGCCCCAAAGACTTCTTAGATACCTTCAATCAAAATTAACATTTTCTCCCCCCCTTCATTCAAAGCAGTAGATACTTCTAGCATTCATCAGACTTTCTTTTGCTTTGTGTTTATTTATGTATGTGGACTATCTTCTCTGCTAAGGTGTTACCACTTTTATACATCCCACTACAAAAGCACTGACCTTT
>NW_006293003.1:718302-720609 GCF_000327345.1 Myotis davidii
TAATAGTAGTTAACAATTACTGTGCACTCCCCATGTGTCAGGTACCATGCTAACCTCATTTTCAGCATTAACTTACTGAGTTTTCACAGCATCCTGAAGTAGTCTGATATCCCATTTTCAGATGAGGAAAGCAAGACCCAAAAAAGAGCCACTAGTCCAAGTTACTACAACTTAGGAAATGTCAGAGCTGTGGTTCCAACCTTGGTTTCCTTCTCTGCAAGGTCCAACTGCAAGAACTACCCTCTACTCCGAGTCATGGATTTTAATCTGCAGGAAGAGTGAATTTTAGGCATGTTTGCAAAGGGAGCATTTTACCAGGAATCAGACTACCTGGGCCCTGGTACCAGCTCTGCTGGTTGCTTTGCTATATAAACTCTACCAAATGGCTTCACAGCTCTGAGTTTTAAAATCCACATTCACAATTTGAAGATAGAAATAACTCCAGTCCTCCTCCCCAGAAGAGCCTTTTGTGGGGATGGCATGAGCTAGACTATGTAAAAGCCTTTTGCTAACAGTGAGCACAGCAGCTACAGGGCCTTGCAACATTGATGAGAGGCCTTGGGGAGAGAGAGGTGAGGAATGGTGTGGTGGTAAGGGTGTGGGGAGCAATACTAGGTCTCAACAACTCCAGTGTTGCAAGCAAAGCTTGAACACTTATGTGTTTCCTTTTGTGCTCTTGTACCAAAATTGTAAGGTAGCATGGAGATTTTCATGAGCATCTTCTTACCTCTTTTCATAAGGAACCTATTCCCATCCTCCTACTAAAAAACCTCATTTCTTCTTATGTTCTAAATTCAGACAGATGACAAGGCTAGAAAGAATACCATAATCCTTGGTTTAAGTGATAACTCATAATAACCTGAGGTATAACTACCATGCAGGTATTTCCATTTTAATAGGGAATCCTTGACAAATAAAAGATCATCTCTATAAAGAACTGAATATATAATGGTGGAATTTTAGACACTCTATTGATTGGCAAATAAAGTTTTTACTCAAGTGACCCTACGGAGGTGGCTCTAACTGTGCCTTTTTATTTGTACCAGGAACTTGAGTGTCAGAGATGTGATGTAACCTGACCAAGGTCACTCAGCTAACTGGTAGCAGAGTTTGAAATAGTTCTAACCTTCTGTCACTACCTAGGGTGACATGAATGAGACCAAAATATGAAAGGCCCCTTCTGTAATATCATAAACTCATGAACATCAGACTGTTCTCTTGGCAGTCTGATGGATTAAGAGATTAGCAAATGGAGGTCAAGGGCTGATGGGCTCAGGAAATTGCTCAGTCTAAGACCACACCGAGAGTGGTTCTGCACAGCTGTCTTCACTAGACCAACTCTATGATTCCAAAGGATGGAGCCTCAGGTGGTGACATCCTGAGAGTCTTACCAGCCCAGGCAGCGGCCAAAAGACTGGCAGAGCTTCAGCTGGAGTGGTAGCTTCTAGAAACCAAAGGTCTGCTCCAGAATTAGAGTGCCCACAGCATGCTGGCTGTGTGGATCCAGGAGTGAGGCAGAATGGCTGTGGAGGAAATGGTTGGTGCTAAGCAGTTCAGGAAAAATCCTTTGTTTTCTGAGTCTCAGTTCTCAGACAAATGGAAGTAAGCCTTTCCTTACCTACCCCCAAAGGGCTGTCATGAGGTCCCACAGGGAAAATTCTCCAAATGTAAGTGCCACAGAAATACACGGTGATGATGAAAAAGTTAAACTTCTTGTAGAGCACACAGTATCTTCATGGAAGGAACCTGTATTAGTTTCCTCCCACTGCTGTAACAAATTGCCACAAACTTGGTGGCTTAAAACAACACACATTTATTCCCTTCCAGTTATGGAGGGATTCATTACTGATCACTTTAACAGGCATAAACTTCTTTCATATATTTATATCAAATTGATAATCAAACAATTCTGTTGAGAGTTCAATGTCATTTTCTTTTTTGGAATAAAAACTCTCTGACAGCAGGGACTTATCTGTGTTTATCTGTGCTTATTCCTAGCACGTGGGGTGGTAAATTGGTGGTTGATAATATTTTAAATAGATACTACGCTTAAAGGAGAGAAGGGTCTAAAAAATGATGGGAGGAGGAAGGGGCTACACGGAGAAAGGCAATCAGCTTCTTTGTAGTTCTGCCTGGAGCTCATCAGATGTCAGGAGGCTCTGAGCAGCCAGGAAGCCTTGGGCAAAACGGAGAACCAATTTTGCCTCTGGATCTTTGATAGAAATGCACTACCCAGATCCCCTTCAAGGAAGGTCTCACTGCCCAGCTGCAAGAGAGGTGGTCAGCAGGCAGCCTTCAGCCATCAGC
>NW_006293003.1:720631-723881 GCF_000327345.1 Myotis davidii
CCCCTCAGCAGAGAGCTGTCTGTCTTAAGATCATGCCTTTCCCTGGGATGGGCCACTTTCCACAACTGAGCATTGGGGAATGTAAAGCACCAGCCATTTGTGCCCAGCATGAGACTTTCTACAAGCAATCCTTGCCCAGAGCACCCCGCTGTGTTGGCCAGACTTAGGCATGCATGACAGCTTGACCCTCTTCCCCACTCCTGTTTTCTTCCCCTCTCTTCCACAGGTGTTGATCTTGAACAAACATCTTGCCTCACAAATTCCAATTCTGCTTCCAGAGAGCACAACCTGTGACAGGAACAAAGACTTGAACTTCTTCCAAGTTCAAGTTAATGCTCGAGTCTCTCTTTGGAGGTTCAGGGACCCAGAACCACCTTGTTTTCCTCTCTGGCAGTTTAACTCTGCAGTGATGTTAAGTGTCCTGACTTAAGCCTGGGAATGTTCTGAGCCCACTTGTCCTGTGGTCCAGACAAAGAGAGCTGTTTATCTTTCAACTCCACTTAGAACAGTAAATAAAAAACCTCATTAATCCAGACTGTTCTTATTTGGAATTTGTGATGATCCAGAGAGGGGCTCAGAGGGTGTTTGTTTACTTCTGTATTATCAGGGAAAAAAGAGCTTGCCAAGTAAATGGAGAATGTGAGCATGATTATAAGGGAACCATTTCAACAACTTTAAGGAGGAAAAAAAACCTTCTCTCACTTTAAAAGCTCCAATTTACAGGCAAAAAATTCACATGACATTCTTATCCATTTACTAAAGCTGATATAAAAATATTTTTAAAGTAACTCATTGGTGGTCTAGTTGACATCACTCTATGAACTTAAATTCAATTTGACACTTGCTGAGCTCCTATTCCCTGCAGAACATAAGGTAGAGCCTATGGAATATACCAAGATGAAAACAATGTAATCTCTACTCACAAGGACTTTACAATCTTAGTAGATATTATCACCACATTAAAAATGTTGTTTTGCATTTCTTCTTAAATGTTTAAAAATGTTTCACAAATATCTGGTCTCAGCCTCATGTTTTGTATATACTATCTATGAACTCTCAGTCAGATTGACCTCTCCCCGTTCCTGGTCACCCAACACCTGCAGAATTTGGTCCCTAGAGCCCCATCAGGTTGTATAGTCCCTACTGTAGCACTATCGCTCATTCACTCTCCCAAAGCTGTATACATCACAGAGGAAATCCTCACCCACAACAATCAGCTGTGATCTCAATCTTTTGGAAAAAAAGACCCTGTTTAAAATGGCAGTCATGACCTTGGCTCAGTGTGCTTCACAGGGACAGAGCTGGCTGGGTTTCTGGCCTGCGGCTGAGCCTGCAGGCATCCAGAACTTCCAGACAATTACCATTCCCCTGGAATTGCCCTCACTCCTGATTGCTATTTGTTAATTAAAGAAATCTAGGCTCCAGACTATATTACCCACCCATATGTCACATCTGATGTAACTAACGAGTTCTCAGCAGAACAGGGTTTTGTGTGTGTGTGTGTGTGTGTGTGTGTGTGTGTGTGTGTGTGTGTGGCAACATTGTTAAATTTGATGCACTATGCTTCTCTCCATAGAGAAGGGTTCCCTTTCTCCCCTGTGACTTTTCAGCTGCTGTGCAAATGCTTGAGCTCTGCCAGCTGTAATTCTGTAAATTTTCTAGTGTCACTCACGAGTTTTTACCTTTGTCGTGCTACCTTGACTTTTTTTGCACTTACTAACTCCTCATCCAAAGAGCCTCAAACACTTTCTAAACTCGTTAACCAGTCTAGGGAGACAGTCCTTTCCCCTTCTGGCAGAATAGATTACTAAACGGGCTTGTCTAAGGAGACTCATCTAGTAAGAATTGAGTTTATCCTATTTAATGGAATTCAACAATAGTCTGGCACCAACTTGGGTGCTTTGGGGCAGTAAACAGATAGGATCCCTGCACTCAAGATATGATTTCGTTGGGGAAATAATATAAAATTCCTCTAGCATTTGCAGAACAATATATTTCATTCATTCATTCAACAGATATTTATTGAGCATGGTATTAGTTAAGGTAAGGGCTAAGGCACTGGAACAAAAAGACCCTCTAGTGTAGTGGCTCAGAAAACAGAGGCATTCATTTGTCTTTCATGGAACAGTTTAAGGTCGGTGGTCCAGATTTTGCAGGTCAACTCAGCTCTATGTAGTTCTTCAGGAATCCAAGTTCCTTTGCTCTTGTGCTCTGCCACCCACTAGGGTGTTGCTCTCATTTCAAAGGTCAAAGCCTGGTTAGGGGCACATTTGTGGCTTAGCTTGTGAGAAGGTGAAGGGGAATTTCAGGGAAAGCAGTTTTTAAAGCAAGTGGGGCAAAGTTGCACACACATCTTTCACTTTTATTCCATTGGGGAAAACTTAATTGCATGGTCACATCTAGCTGCAAGAGATACTGGAAATGACATCTTTACTTGTGTTTTATGTGCCCCGAAGGAAATGGAGAATGGATTTTGAGGAGCAACCCATAGTGTCCCACAAGTATCTACTATATGCCAGAGACTTCTAGATTCCATGGTTATAGTAGTGATTAAGAAGACATAGCTACTGATCTCAAAGAGCTAAGATTCAAGGCAGAAAGAGAAGAATGAAATGAATACTTATGTAGTTGTAAAGCAGGATGGAACCCAGATCTGACACCAGTGCTTGTGCTCTTAAGCATTATGCTCTAGGAGTCCTGGACTGAAAATCTATGTCTTTACAAACACTCCTCTGTTTAACATTTGCCAAAGACTTCCCACAGCTCAGAATAAACTCCAGGTTTTGTTAGCATCACACTGGGAGAACCGGCCCTGCCTGCCTGCTTAGCTTAGTTTTCTGGACAGTTTGCTCTTGAGGCCTAGAAGGATGAAAGGATTGTCTTCTTTCAGGAAACTACAAGTTGTTCATCATGACTGAAACCAAGGGTTCAAGCACTCCTCTGCTTACTAGTAACATTTGCCAAAGACTTCCCACAGCTCAGCTGTTGCTGATTCCCATCTTACCCATGCAACCAGCATCCAAGGAAGGGTGCAACTACTTGGTGCCCTGCCCCCAATAAGAGGGTGGCAATATCTAATCTAATAAAAGAGAAACATGGTAACCCTCTGCTTAAGTAACATTTGCCAAAGACTTCCCACAGCTCAGCTGTTGCTGATTCCCATCTTACCCATGCAACCAGCATCCAAGGAAGGGTGCAACTACTTGGTGCCCTGCCCCCAATAAGAGGGTGGCAATATCTAATATATAAT
>NW_006293003.1:724786-737897 GCF_000327345.1 Myotis davidii
GCAAACTGACCCTAACAGCAGAAAGACTGGGAATGACTGGTCACTATGACACACACTAACCACCAGAGGGCAGATGCTCAATGTAGGAGCTGCCCCCTGGTGGTCAGGGGACTCCCAGATGGTGAGCTCTGCTCAGCCACAAGGCGGGCTGATGGCTGTGAGCGCAATGGCGGTGACGGGAGCCTCTCCTGCCTCCTCGGCAGCGCTAAGGATGTCTGACTGCGGCTTAGGGGAGCAGGCCTAAGCCACAGTCAGACATCCCCCAAGGGCTCCTGGGCTGCCAGTGGTTATGTCTGACTGCCAGCTTACTCCCGATCCCCTGGAGAGTGGCCTAAATTGGCAGGTGGACATCACCCGAGGGGTCCCAGCCTGTGAGAGTGCACAGGCCGGGCTGAGGGACCCCCCCCCCCAGTGCACAAATTTTTGTGCACCGGGCCTCTAGTATCAGGATAATTATTTTACATGGAGCTTTGAAACACTGAGGGAAGGACAATTGTGGGGAGAGTTAGAAGACCTGAGTGTCCTGCTATCTCTGTCCCTGACTTTGGCCAAGGTCCCTCTAATCTCTGAGCTTTAGTTCATTCATCTGTAAACTAAAGTGCTTCATATGATAGCTGATATCTAAAGTCCAATGAGGCTGGATCTTAACACAAGGAAGCATCCACAACTTGGTTCATTTCTCAAAGGGCAACAATTGGCACAGTAAGGAGGTAAGTGGCTTTGACTGTCATGTTGGTTCAGCAATACTAAGGACAGTTCAGAGACTGTGTTCTCCCACAGTTCAGACCTGCAGAGTAGTAGCTCAGCCTTTCTCTGCCCTGCCTTGTGGGCCTCTTCTCCTCTCAACTTCCCCTGATGACTCTGGCCAAGAGTCTTGCTTTGCTGCCCTGTCCAGACCCAGCCCTGCCTCCCTAATTCATCCCCAGTCAGCGGACTCTGTCCTCTTCTCCTGCAACTCTTTTTCATGCCCATGTCAGCCTTGCTAATTATTATTCAATCCAAACACCTATGTCATTCTGGCATTTTCATTGATTCAAATTAAGAGTCAGTAATAATTAATGCAAGTTGTTCCCCCATACTCATTCCCTGACTGATGGATTCTCAGTGTCAAAACATTAACCTTTAGGTTTGGAACCTTGATGCATTCAAACTCCATAAGCACCAGATAAGCCAGCAAACTATAGAACCTTTCCTTAAATCAGCTCTGTCTCACAAGCCCTTATTTATCAATGCAAATAGATATTTATCTTGGGAAAGAAAACAAACATATTAAAAAAGACACATACAGAGAGAACCAACCTACCCATCACTGAAAAGGTGGAATTTGGAAACTATTAAGCAGTTCTTATGCCTCACCTGAATAGGATTGAAGGCACTCAACTGAATACCTGAAATAAACACTAACAGGCAGCATGGAGACCCCCTTAGGAATGTGGTCAGGGAGAGGGACAAGACTCCCCCAAGGAGAGGGACAAGACTTTTCTAAGTATGAATGAGGTATTCCAGCTAATTATTAGTGGCCTAAAACAATAGGAATTAGTCATTTGCTCACAATTCTGCAACTTGAGCAGTGCTTGGTGGGTAAGGATCATCTTTACTTCATGCAGCATCATCTGGGGTGACTCTACTGGGGCTGGAAGATCCACTTCCAAGATGGCTCACTTATGTGGCTGGCAATTGGGTGCTGGCTTTTAGCTGGGAACTTAGCAGGGGCTGTGGGTCAGAGCCTCAATTCTCCTCCATGTGGCCTCTCCATATGCCTTAGGATTCTCCCAGCATGGCAGCTAGGTTTGGACAGGGTGTGTGCAAGTGTGCAAGCCCTAATGTGTAAATGATTGGTAAGTTCCTGCTTCATGCTTGCTAGTGTCCCAATGACCAAAGCTATTCAGTCACATGGCTAATTTTTAATTAATGTGGGAGGGGACTCCAGAGGAAACAACAGTATGAGGCATGATTCATTGGGGGAGGGGAAGGAAAGACAAATATATGGTTTACCACAGTTGATAATTGAGGAGGAAACACTAAAATTAACTTTCTTTAAACACAACAAGTATATACCTTATCATTTTAATATGTTTTAGCAAATGCTGTCCAATCATATCTTTTAAAGAAGAAAAAAAAGGCAGGGCCAATTTAGTTCTTTCTAGTTTTCTCCTTTAGGTCTCAGTATCTCTAAGGTCCATTTTGATTTCAATGCTTCACGACTCCTTAACCCAATGGCTCTGTCTTTCAAATTACCCATCAGCTCTTACATAAGGACATGTTTCTCATGCTTCAGCCTCTAGATATAGACGAGATTAAGCTTGCTGGATATTTGAATTAAATCAGAATTTTCCAAATGTATGAAATCAGAGGGATGGAAAGGAGCCAAGCCATCACCTGGCCCACTCCCTCATCTGAGAGAGGGGAAGAAGCTGAGGACCCCTGTCATTGTCACTTCTGTCTCTGTTCTATGTCTCTCTGTCTTTGCTCACTGTATTTTTCTCTACTTGTTCTCTGTTTATCTCTCTCAGCCTGGTTTTAGTCTCTTTCTCTTCAATCTGTCTGACTTCTGCAATCTCATTCCCTCTATGTGAATCTCTTTATGTTTCTCTCCATGCCTCATTGTGCATGTGTGTCTCTCCTCCTGTCAGGTCTCTCTCACTTCTGTCTTCTCAGTGTTTCATGTCTGTAAGTCACTCTCTAACAGGGTGTCTTCTAATGTTCCGGCATCTACATTTGGCTGTCATACATGGTTTGTTCTCAGGTCCCAACTCAGGGTCTCTACCCTGCCAGCTGCCAGTGGGTGGCCCTGGGCCTCAGTCTGGGGTTCCTCTGTGGGAAGGCTTGGTGCTCACAGCTTCTCTGCTGTCCAGACCCACCTCAGACTGACAAAGAAAGTGAAGCTCGAGGGTGAGTAGAAATCTTTTCATTTTTATATTAGTGTGTGGATGAGTGTGTGTGGCAATCACTGATGGTTGTTTATACAAAGGCCATTTCAGCTTTTTCCTTACTAATTAGAACTTTGGTTTGGTTTGTTCAGAAGCAATGTGCCCAGTATCAGGGGCTACATAATGATCAGACCAAGACAACTAGAGCAATTACATTTTCCTTCACCATTGATTGGTATTTTGTGACCTAGTTCTGGCCAATAAGATGCACAAAGATCTGTGATGGAGAGACATTGGAAAATACTACCTGAGGATAAAGGCATTGGATCGAGGACTATGCAATGGACGGGTCTTGTTAAGTTGCTGAACCAACCCTGCAACTGTGCACATCCAGACTACTTGTTGAGTAAGCCATAGGTATACTCATTGCAAAAGCCACTGTTAGGCAGATTTTTGTTGTTGTTGTTGTGCTGAAATATATACTAACTGCTACTTCATACTGATGCTGGAACTTGGACACCAGAGTGGTCAATACAGTGAAAATATATACTATGATTTCTGCCAGATGGAGGGCTGAGCCTTAGCAACACCAAATATATTTGTAGATTGATTGATGTCTATTGCCTTTTATTGCGAAGAGGCCCAGGACAGTAGAAAAGTAAATGGGCTGGTGTCCAGAGAGTCAAGTTTAGGTCTTTGCTCGGTGACTTTGGGCCTCCGTTTTCTCTCTTCATAGAAGAGATGAAAGGGGTTAAAGTAAAATCAGGGTCCCTTGACATTCCACCTGGCATTGGTCCAGGACAAATTTTTCAGACTGCAAATTTACCACTGAAAACCTTGACTTCTTAAAATCTATAAAATTTATCTTTAAATAAAATTACTTTAATGTGAATTAATGTTTTATTTCAGTGATAAAAGAATTGAAAGAGAAAGAGTTTAAATAGGTTTCTACTATTTATTGAAGAATTTAATAAATATATATTACATCTATATAATTTTAATTGATCCATGGCGGAGAATTTAAAGAGCTTACCCCTCCTTAGTATACTTTGTGTTGGGAAACACTAAACTAGATGGATCTTTAAGATTTTTCCCCCAACACTAACATTCTGATTCTAAGTAGAAAAATGGAGGTTTTTTTGCCAATACTAAGAGCCAAAATGGTGGCCTCAGCTAGCAGTGCTCTAATTTGAGGGGGCCAGATCAGAAGCACTGAGAACAGGAAGTGAGGTGGTATCCCAGCTTCCTGCCTGTTGTTTAAGCCCACGCTGACTTTCTGGGTCTGGGAGCGTTTTGCCAATACCATGCTTCACTCATGACCCTGAGTGAAAATTTGAACACACGGTTCTGTGGAAGTAAGGCAGTTTCAGAAACCTGTCAGATCCTGGCCTGTGAAAGATATTTCTTAGGACCTTCTAATTCTCATTTTAATAGAACAGGATCAATGACTGAGAGACAGGTTGTCAAATAATGGAGGACTATTTACTGAGCACTGCCACAGGCAGAAGTAGTCATTCAGTTCAGCACTGTACCATAGTCACACAACGCCACCAGCAACAGAGGATCCTTTATGCTTTCATTTGGAGACAGAGTGTGGGATAGGCTTAGGCACCTATAGCCAAAACTTAACAAGGAGCCATAGTCCCTTCTCTGGTTCCTCGATTTCGGCTGTCCAGGTCAGCAGATGCTCTTTTGGACAGGTCTCCAAGCTTAGGCAAGTCCAATCTCTGACAGAATTGCTGGTGGGGGACAGAGAAAGGAGTCTTGTAGCCAATGATGGGTGGATAATGCCTATGAATGAATTGAATGTACACAAATAGCCCTTTTACAATTGTCTAGATATGAAATACAGAAGGGAGTTCAGCAGAAAACATCAACTGTGCTTATACACCTAACTGTTTCCAGTACCATGAAAGCAGTAGCAGTTGGAGGTATTTAAGGCAGCCACAGTATAATAGAAAAGGCTCTGGATTTGAATTATAGCTGTAGCATTTACTAAATGCATGGTTACAACTACTCTGAGCCATTCAGGAATCTTCCTTGCTTAGGGAAACCATGTGCTTCAGAGGAAGTAGGCCCCAGCTTTTCAACAGAAAGCAGAAGACTCATGATTTGTCTAAGTTAAATATGATGGCCCCATTTCCTTTGTTATCAATTGATTAGGCTTTGGTGTGTGATTTAATTCCAGCCAATGCTATGTTACGGGGAATCTGTTGATGTTTTCTGGGAATGACTTTGATGAAAAAGACAGATGCATGAAGATAAAAATCCCTCTTTTTCTCCTAGATCTTGTGGTATTGGCAAATGACTTGCAGAACTATAGCAGCCATCTTACAACCATGAGACGATCTTAGGAAGGATAAGACAATACACCAAGAATACAGACGGAAACATAGAAGGAACATGAGACCTAGAGGACAGAGTTGAACCACTGAATTAACCAACCCTGGAACATCCTCACTTTGGACCTCCTTATTAAATGAGATAAATTCTTTGTTGTTTAAGTCAGTTGCATTGGGATTTTCTGTTACTTGCAGTTTAAGATAATCAAATTCACATAAAGGATTGCTGCCACAGTAAAGATTAAATAGAGTGATATGTGAAAGCGCCAATTCAAAGCCCATACACTAGGCCCATAACATATATCGATTTGTGTATTCAAATAGCACTATTACAATATCTCTCAAAATCACCAGTATTTATGAAAAATAGTGCAGTGTTTTTATTATTATTATTTGAAAAATTATTGTTTTTGGCTCTGTCTGAGGGACACCACCAAACTGGGCCATTGTCCAAACAATTCAGTATTTGACTTACTTCCCAACCACTTTCAACTGTTGGTCCAGAAGTGTTCCCTGGAGAATGTCTCCCAGCCAGAATTCATAGTGTGGGACTCTGAGCATAAAGACAGAGACTCTGATTTTTGGACTAAGGATAATTTCTCCTAGAAAGAATCAGGACATCTTGAAAGGCAGTACTCAACTTTAGAAAACACGATACAGGAAATTTAGAATTAACTGTATGTGGAAATTAGTCTTATAACCAAGTTAAGAACCTCCAAAAGCAGCTCCAAGTTTACAATTTCAGAATTCTTGTGTTGTTCGTCCAATTTGGGAATTAGTACATAGACTCCAGATGAAACAATTTGACAGCACAAAGCAATGTACAGTATAAATATTCCTATTTCCTATGTGTCAGCTATTTCTAGTGAGTAAATATTTACACATTTTCCTCTCCCCCTGCAGAAAGCAGTACTCACATATATGAAGATAAATATTTTGGTGTATGTAAATATTTCCTTGCACAAGCAATATGATCTCCGGTCATGGTCGGGGCATGTGTGAAGACAACCAATTGCTGTTTCTTTCTCTCTGTCTCTCTCCCTTCCACTCTCTCTGAAAATCCACGGAAAAATGACCTCAGGTGAGGATTAACAAAAGAAGAAGAAGATATTGAGTCCCAGCTAGTCTAGCAAGCAGAGCCTGACCATTCTGCAGGAGTTCGCTAGTGCCTAGCCATTCTTCTTCCTCTGCACCCAATAAACCCAGCCTTGGTTTGCCAATAACACAGTGAAATGGGTCTCTTCCCATCTATGACCTCGTTCAGTGAGGCTCACCGGCTGCTCACTTACTCATCTGAAAATTTCTAATCCCCTGGCGACTGGAACTCCACCACTTTTGCATTGTTTAACTTCAGGCAAGTTAACCTCACTGAGCCTCTATTTCTCAGTCTGAAAATGGAAATGTTAACATTAACTGTTTCTCAAGATTTCTGTGATGATAAAATGCTATATTGACTTCTAAAGCACAAAGCACAATTCTTGGAAAACAGCAACTGCTTTAAAAATGATGGCCACAAACCCAGTTAATTGTGGGAAATAATCATCAGCCAATCTGGATCAATTCACTAATATGAAATCTCCCTGCCCCAACTTCTGATCTTGAGTTCATATTGCCCAGGTCTTCCAGATGGTATATGGAAAGCTGGGGTTTGGACCTGTGGTTCCTGGTCCCATAAAGTCTTGCTCTTGGCCATCAAGCCTTTCAGCATTCATTAGACCTGGGCCAACGATGTTTTCTAGTACCCCAGGCCCTTGGGACACTTTCTCTGCATTGCATAGGGCTTAGCCATGACTTAGCTTCTCAACTCCTCCCCAGGGCTGCCCCACTCCTGCTTCCTCTACAACTTTTGATATACAGGAAATTTCTCTCCTTCTTTCCATTTATTGTTCCCAAAGAGCATGCTTGCACCAAGAGTCATTGCAGGAAACAGAAACAATGTATGCATTTTAAATGGAAAGACACTTAATACAGGAAATTAGGTGCTTTCAGAATCACTGAAGTTAGGAGGGAGAAAAGTATTTTGACTTTCATATCATAGGGCACATACTACTACAACTACAGTCCAAGAAACATTTGATCACTTCCTTCACAGCCACCCACATCCATAAAACTGTTGACCAGGCAGTGGATTATGGAGTCAAACTGCTGCCCATACTCATGTGGGCAGAGCCCACTTGGCCACCTAAACTGTCTCAGAGAGATGACCTCCACCTTCCTTTGTACTTACTATGTGCCAGACATAGTCGTAGGCATCAAAAACACAGAAAGGAATAAAATTTGGTCTAAGCTACCAAAAAGTGCATAGACCTAAAAGGTAGAGGAACAAGAATGTAAATGATGTTGTACAGAGTGATATATGGTAAGAGAGACATGTGTATAGGATTTTGTGGTAGCAGAAAAAGGTGTCAAAACTCTGCTAAGGGGCTATTGGAGAAGGTAGAGGGGGGAACAAGGGGAATACTTCACAGGAGAGGCAAAGGCTGGCATGATACTTGGAAGACATTGCTACAATTATCTACTGCTGCCTAGCAAACATTGGCTGAAAATAGCATTTTATTTGCTTATGATTCTGCAATCTGGGCTGGGATAAGCTGGGTAATTCTTCTGCTGGTCTTGCTATCAATCACTCTTGTGGCTGAATTCATCTGGTAGTTTGGCTTGGGACTGATTTCCACTGAGTTTTTCATTCTCACAGTGTAGTCTTGGGACCTCTCCCTAGTCACATAGTTGCTCCACATGGCCTCTCTAGTAGGGTACCCAGACTCCTTAAAATGTTGACCCAGGGCCACAAGCAGACAAAGCAGTATATTTCAGGTTTTCTTAAGTGTTGGGCCAGGAGCTGTCCAAATGTCACTCTCCCTGTTGGTTAGGTAGGACAAGCCCAGATTTTAACAAAGGAGATTACATAATGGCATGAATTCCAGAAGGCATGGTTCATTGGGGTTGACACATGGTTGACCAGATAGATACGGTTGGGGGAAACTCCAGGCAGAAGGAGAAATATGAGTAAAGACATAGTGTAGTGAAAATACATACATGGTGTTTCAGAGAAAGTTAATTACTTCAGGTTGTGGTTAGAAGGATATACAGGCAACAGGGACTATAATAAAGCTATGGTGCTGGCTTCCTCAGCCATGACTTCTACTTGGTCTATCTGAACCACATCTTGTCTTATAGTAGGCTTTCAGGAGAACCTGAACTAAGGCAGTACACATGTACCAGGGAAAGTCAGAAGCACTCAGAAACATTTTTCCCATCCTCTCTAAACTGGACTCAGATAACTTCTTATGGCAGTGAGGAAGGATGAAGGCCACATGATCCCCTTATCAGACATCTACTGTCAGATTATGTTCTTTGTCATAGGCGGTTTGTGGTACCTGCCAGTCTGGGCTATTTTTTGTATTGGCTACTTTGGTTTGCTGACCAGCTGGCACTGGGCATGGATGAGCAGTCTTAGTTCCAGGCAGTAGCAGATGCTGCCAGGTCACCAACTTCTGCCAGCAAATCCAAGGCAAGGAATAGGTAGGAGCAGGAGACCAATTTTGCCCCAGAGCATGAGGAGAGTTCAATCACTTGCCATGGCTGCAATAATTCTGGGTCTCTTTCCTGTGTCCTTCAGTCAAGAAGGAGGACTGGGTGATAGAGATGTCAACTCAATGGTGACTGATCTATCAAGACAAGCTCAGCATGGCATGGTGCCATAGGGAGTGACAGAGGGGCTTCAACCAGATGCCAAAGGGCCCACAGGCCCAAGACTGACATGCTAACTGTGTCTCTCTGGGTGCGCAAAGATGTCATCTGTGAGTTATCTTCCAGAATAGCTGTGTTCATTCATTGATTCATTGATTCATTCATTCATATAATATTTATTGATAATGCTTTTGTGTCTGGCATTGTGGTTTGAACTAGGCATACAATATGAACAAAGTAGATGTGATCTCTCCCTTCTTGAAACTTAAAATATAGAATGGAGGCAGATACTGATTAAATATCAAATATACATAATTACATGGCAGCATGGAGTCTTCTTTTCCCCATTTCTCATACCCATTCTCTATCTGGAGTCCAAGTCCATATACAAATGGTATGTTTTAAAGGTGGAGGAAAGAGAGTCCTTTAGCATGATAAAAGCTCCAGAGTTGTGCCAGGAAGCAGGCAATCATTGGTAGTAGTAGTAGTAGTAGTAGTAGTAGTAGTAGTAATACAGAAATTTTGTTAGCTATTGGTATTCTAATTATGACCAGCATTCCTTCTCTGCCAGCAAAGGGGAGATAGGTCAGTAAGTAGTAAGACCCAGAAAGGATGGAGGGAGTCTTTGTTTACAAGGAGGTGTAAATGCATGATGTAAGGTTCAACAGTGACATTTCTCCTTCTCCATGTCTACCTCTTCCAAGCACCTACATCCCAGGGGTCATTAGCAGAGTCCTAAACATGGGGTTTTAATCTTTAGAGGGAGGTGGAGTATGGGGCAGTTTATCTTTCTGGGTACTTTTTGTGCTTCTCCCAGAGGCTGGCCTGGGTCTGGGGTGCTGATATAGGGGCTTGTCTTTTTTGATTATCTATAAATGTGCCAAATCTCAGCTCCAGTCACTGATGGTCTCCAAGGCTACTCAAGCCCTGGTTCTTGCACATGACATTTGGAGCAGCTCCTGAGCCACCCTTCTTCCAGGTGAACTCCACAGCTTTCAAAGAGGAAGAGGTGAGGGGGTGCAATAGTTGGCTCAGATTCACTTCAAAGCAGAAGGGGAACAATCCCCATTACATTATTAATCCCCAGAGCCATGTAAAGTTTCATCTGTTTTCTCTCAACGATTTTTTACAAGCTACAAAAACTGCAAGACCTACGATCTAGCACTATCTTTCACATGTGTGTGAAAATCCTGGGGGAACTGCTGTAGACCTGAGAACAAGGAACATGGGTTCTAGACTCAACTTTGCTACGAGCCACTTGTGTGACAATGGGTAAGTCTCTTTTCCTCTCTGGCTTCCAGCATCTGTACTGGTTAAACATCACCATGTAAAAATACCCAGTCTCAGTAGCATACAACAATAAACAATGAGTACTTCAGACCTGGGGGGCAGCTGGGGTTTGGCTGATTGAGGCTGAGCACAGCTTGGCAGCAATATATAAGATTGCAGTGTCTTTGCTTCATGTCACAGGATGGGGCTAACTGGGTTAAATCTGCTCTACATGCCATTTCTCCTCCTGGACCAATGGGCTAGGTGAGCATGTTCTTCTCTTACAATAGCAGAAGCACCAGGAAGATGTGGAAATATGTGAGGTCTCTTGAAGCCTATTTATGGTCTCAGAACTATTTATGGCCCATTCTATTGGCCAAAGCAAGTCACTTGGCCATGCCCCAAATTAATGGTCAGGGAATTTAAACTGCCCATGGAATTAAACTCTGCCAGGGAATTAAACAACACCATGAGGCAAGGTTGGGTGAAACATTTGGACCATTCATTCAATCTACCACACTCTCTACACCTATAACATGAGTGGATCATCACATCACATGGTTTCTTGGGTCCCTTATAGCCTAAACATTCCATAAATCTAAACAATAATGTAGAAACAGTATATAATAACAGTCAGTGAAAGCAAGCAAGAAATAAGTCCAGTTTCTTTTAGCAAAACTTATCTGAACATATGAATAAATTACAACCAGATATGAAGATGTGGTTCTCAAAATCTGCCCATTTCACCCAAAACAGGCAAAAGGTTTTTACAAGCTCAGCATATGAGAATATAAAAATGTAGGAAGGCTCTGCTCCTAATTCCCACACCTGTCCTCGCCTCCCTAATGCCAGCAAGGTGAGCTAACCTGCAGCAGAGGTCAAGAGCCGAGCTTCTCCCAATGTGTACATGTTTTCTGTTTGGGAGGCAAAAGAAGCAATTTCCTGACAGAGAATATGCAATTAAGAAATTATATCAGCAGTACTCCCTTTGCTGAAAGTGTGAACTTGATAGAAATCAGAAATGCAAATGGTATTGAAGTACGGTTAAAACTTCCATTTTCCAAAAGGGAAAAAATTAATTGCTTTTATACTTACCGTAGTGATAAGCCAGAGGCACATGCTATACACAAGAAGCAGCATCCAAAAACCTTCCAAAAGGGAGAGGGAAGGGTGGCAATAAATCTCCCCTAGAAAGCCTCACGTTCCTTGTTGCAGATGTGCACAGCATATAATTTTTTTGCTGTGCAGTTCAGGGACCTGCCAAGAGTTTCAGCTTTAACTTACTTCTATGAAGAAGGCTGGAGAAGGAAGGAGATGTTTGGGAGACTACTCCTAAGTGATAAAAGAAGAGCTTAGCCAGAGAGTATGTGTCTAGACTCCCTTATTTGCTAGGGGAAAGATGATAGTTACTTTATGGGTTTTTATTGCAAGGACATCTGCAGCTTCTCAGCTTTATGGAACACAGAGGTGCAAGAATGCTCCTCAAGACTTAAACCACATCCACCTTATTCACAGGTAGAGACCCAGGAACACCCAGGGTGTGTGGATTGGGAGGTCTTCTGGGAACAAGGTGACAATTTGCCCTGGTTTGCCTGGGACAGTCCCAGTTTCTTCCTTTGGCTCAGTTAGTAATCCCATTCATTTTCAAAACTGTCTCTGTGTACAATAGTTTTGGAAAACTTTGCAAATATCTACTAAAGCTAAAGAAATATGTACCTCTTATCCAGCAATTCCACTCCTAGGTGTCTACCCAAAAGAAATGCATGCATATGTTTACTGAAAGGAGACTTACAAGAATATTTATAATAATCATAGACTTGAAACAACTCAAATAAATATCCTATATAATAAAAGCCTAATATGCTAAGTGTTTGGTTGACTAGTAGGCCGTTCAACCAATCAAAGTGTAATATGTTAATGATATGCTAAAGCTGCTCAACCACTTGCTATGATGTGCACTGACCACCAGGGGGCAGACACTCCAACCAGTAAGTTAGCTTGCAGTTGGGGTCCGGCCGATCAAGACTGAGCGAGACAGGCCGGACATGCCCTGGAGCCCTCCCATGGTCCTTCCCCAGCTGGCCAACCTCCTGCATCCCTCTCCGACCCCGATCATGCACTGGTGGGGGAGAGGCCTGGCTTGTGCCCTCTTGCAATCTGGGACCCCTCAGGGGATGTTGGAGAGCTAGTTTCAGCCTGGCCCATAGGCCAGGCCGAGGGACCCACTGATGCACAAATTCGTGCACCGGGCGGGCATTTAGTCTATATATTAAAAGCCTAAGCGACCACTATGTTGGAACGAACAGAACGACTGGTCACTATGATGTGCAATGACCACCAGGAGGCAGACACTCAACCCAGGAGCTGCCCCCTGGTGGTCAGTGCGCTCCCACAGGGGGAGCACTGCTTAGCCAGAAGCCGGCTCATAGTTGGTGAGCACAGCAGTGGTGGTGGGAGCCTCTCCCACCTCCATGGCGGTGCTTTGGAGCAGTGAGCCGAGTGGTAAGGAGCAGCAAGCAGGCGGATGGTAAGGAGCAAGGGGTCTTGGACTGTAAGAGAGATCCCAGACTACAAGAGGGTGCAGGCCAGGCTGAGAGACACCTCCCCCCCAGGTGCATGAATTTTGTGCACCGGGCCTCCAGTCTATCAATAAGAGAAGAGATAAGTAAATGATGATAGAGTCACACAATGGAACACTACATAGCAACAACAATGAACAAACTATACCTAAATGCAACAATATGGATGAATCTCACAAGCATAATACTGGGTGAAAGAAATCACACAAAAATAGTAAATATTACATGATTTAATCTATACCAATAAAAGGATAATATGCTAATTAGACTGGGAGACCTTCCGGGAGACCTTCTGGATGTCCTTCTGGACAAAGCCATGGTGGTGCAGCCGAAGCAGAGGCAGTTAGAGGTGATCAGGCCA
>NW_006293003.1:738111-738398 GCF_000327345.1 Myotis davidii
GAGGAACAACCGCCCCCCCAACCCCGTGCACGAATCTATACAGTAGGAAGTCAGAATGCTATTGGATATAGGTTAAGTGTGTACCCATGAACCAGGAGGTTGCAGTTCGATTTCTGGTCAGGGCACATGCCTAGGTTGCGGACTCAGTCCCTACTAGGGCGCATGCAGGAGGCAGTCAACCAATGATCATCTCCTATCTTTGATGTTTCTATGTCTCTCTCCCTCTTTCTTCCTCTCTGAAATCAATACAAATATATATATATTTTTAAAAAAAACACACGCGCAGA
>NW_006293003.1:739844-753085 GCF_000327345.1 Myotis davidii
CCGCCCCCTACTGGGAAATTCATTTCATTTAAAAAGTGAGTAACAGGAAAGAATAGCAAGTTAATCCCACATTATCCTATATAATGAAAGCTTAGGTAGAGTCACGCGTGACGCCGTCACAAGATGGCTGTCCTCACGTCATCACAAGATGGCTGCCATAAGATGGCCAGCAGGGGAGGGCAGTTGTGGGCAATCAGGCTGGCAGGGGAGGGCAGGTAGGGGCAAACAGGTCAGCAGGGGAGAGCAGTTGGGGGTGACCAGGCCTGCAAGGGAGGGCAGTTGGGGGTGATCAGGCCGGCAGGGAAGCAGTTAGGTGTCAATCAGGCTGGCAGGGGAGCAGTTAGGGGGCTATCAGGCTGGCAGACAGAGTGGTTAGGGGCAATCAGGCAGCCAGGCAGATGAGTGGTTCGGAGCCAGCAGTCCCAGATTGTGAGAGGGCCCGGGCCTAAACCGGCAGTTGGACATCCCTTGAGGGGTCCCAGATTGGAGAGGGTGCAGGCCGGGCTGAGGAACAACCCCCGCCCCCCCAACCCCGTGCACGAATCTATACAGTAGGAAGTCAGAATGCTATTGGATATAGGTTAAGTGTGTACCCATGAACCAGGAGGTTGCAGTTCGATTTCTGGTCAGGGCACATGCCTAGGTTGCGGACTCAGTCCCTACTAGGGCGCATGCAGGAGGCAGTCAACCAATGATCATCTCCTATCTTTGATGTTTCTATGTCTCTCTCCCTCTTTCTTCCTCTCTGAAATCAATACAAATATATATATATTTTTAAAAAAAACACACGTGCAGAAAAGTGCAAAATCCATGAGTGTCCAGCCCAACGAATTACCACAAAACAAGTATTACTTTGACACAAGTCAAAAGATAGAGCATTACCAGCATTCTGGAAGCCTCCATTCCTCTTCCAGTTGTATCCCTTCCCTCTATTCTATCTGTCCTAATACCTAACACCACACTTTACTTTTGCCTGCCTCTGAAATGCATACATAAATAGACTTACACAGTCTGGACTTTTCTATGTTGCTCCTTTTGTTCAATATTATGGTTGTGAGATCCATCTGTGTTGCTGCCTATAACTGCTTATTGTTCATCCTCCATGTATGAATATATCCTGATTTACCTATCTGCTCTTCTGCTGATGGACATCAAGCTGCTTTCAGTTTGGCTGCTCCAATCCATATTGCTGTGAATATTCTGAAACGTGTCTCATGATGCACACAAGGACCTTTTGGTGAGTGATAGCAATGGTACCATGGCCGAAAAAGATTTCCTCATTTTTGTGTGACTCCTTGGACAAATGAGCTAAGGTGGTGTCTGGACTTACTATGGGATGCAGAGAGAGAGAAGGGTAGGAACAGGTGCTACATAAGAGACATTGCCAGATGGGGGTTTGTAACCAAAGTGAGTTTAACATTAAAAGAGACATGCCTCAGATTGAGAAATAATCTGACATGCTTAGTTTGTCAAATAATTGATTTTTTTTCCTCCAGCATGCTGGAGTGTGAATGAGAAAAGGCCCCCAATAACAGTACCAAAAATAGTTACCAGCTCTGGCCCCTCAGTGAAATTTCTAGAACTCTGACTTGAAATTTCCCTTGGCTACTCTAGGATGGTCTTGGGTGGGCCTGTCTCAGCTCCACCCCCATGATCCAGAGGCAGCTTTCCTTCATCCACTCACCCACTTATGTATGGCTTGTTTTTCCCAGCTCAGTCCCCACTACCCCACAAAGTCAGAGCTCTGTCTCTGTCAGTGGCCCCACATCTTTCCTCATGAGGTCAGTTACCAGCTAGGGTGACATAGTCACTGTGACATGCTCTTAGCTGCCCTCTGCTCTCTCTTTCTTTCTTTCTTCTTTCTTTCTTCCTTCCTTCCTTCCTTCCTTCCTTCCTTCCTTCCTTCCTTCCTTTCTTTCTTTCTTTCTTTCTTTCTCTCTCTCTCTCTCTCTCTCTCTCTCTCTCTCTCTCTTTCTTTCTTTCCTTCCTCTCTGCGTACTCCACCCCCTGACAACCTGGACAACTCTGACTTTCCCTTCCTCTGTGAAGCCTTCCCTGACTACATCCAGGTGAGGCAGGTCCTTCTCTTTGTGCTCTCTTGGGACCCTATTTCCTCCTGCCTTGGCTTGGTCCCAGTCTATACTGCTATTGCTTGTTTACTCTCTGTCCCCCACAATGAAGTATAAGCTCCTGAGAGCAGGGCTTGAGGCTATTTTGTTCCCCGTTGTAACTCTGGGGCTGAGCACAGTGGCTAGCATGCAAGAAGGTTGCTGGTTGGGAAGGGCGCCGGGGTAATGGCCATAGAGCTCACAAAATCTAGATTCTCTTGTTCATCACAGTTTTTCTTTGCCAGATGTAAATTGCTCTCTAGGTTCACCCAAAGGCCATAGAAGCTATTTCATAAATAAGCTTAACATCTACTTTTGTGTTTTCCCTTTAAACTGGCAGCCTCCACTCTCAGCACGATTTTGCTGAAACTATGTAAATACATCCTATAGCACCATACACACTTCACAGCCTCATGCACTTTCTAAAAAAGTTGTTTAATCTCCATATCAACCTCACAATATACGTATTGACCAATTTTAAGGGAACAAATCCCAAAAGCTTAGTATCTGCCACATGCCTGTCACAAAACTTGATTTGAACTGAGGTCTGCTGGTCTCAAAGCCTGTGTTTTTAATCACTTTGCTCCTCCTGAGCTCACTTACCCTTGCCTCACACCTTCCCTGCTCCCCTCAATGTCTGCACACATGACTCATCCTTCTGGTTATACCCCTCAGGCCTGAGTGGCCAGCTGGGATGCCTGCCTTCCTTCCTTAACCCCATCTCACATTTGTCTGTCTGGGCTGCTTCAAGCCACTTTCAGTATAATACTGCTTCCTTACCCAGCTCATCCTTGGGTGAATTGACACTTAGGAATATGCCCAACTGGGCTGGCATTCCAACAGAGTGTTCCCACATCTTACTGGCAGAACCCAAACACACATTTCCCCTGACAGACACATTCGTTTAGTTCTATAGCATAAACTGGCCTTGGTTCTACCACATTCCCTCTGGCTTGAGCCATGCCTTAATAAAACAAGACAACAAAAACATTATCATCAACAATGACATAAGGCCCCAATGGCTACCCGCCTCCTTTTGATCCCAAACCTCATTCCTCTTCCCACTCTTCCCCCAGCCCTCAGGAACCAAGATGGGGAAATTGTTCTGTAATCGCATTTCACATACACATGCACACAATGGAAGCATTCCTCTCATCTGGTTATCTTTAGAAGCAGTGGGATAGAAGTGGGTATTAAAAAAATCCTCCTCTGCTTCCATCTTGGAAAAAAAGGCAGAGCATTTTGATTCACTACCTTATCTTTAAAGAAACCCGACATGGAAAAGGCAGGGAGATAAGATCTATGACTTCACCAGCTTGTTCTCTGAAGTTGTTTCAAGCCTTACCATCCCCCCAACAGGCCCCTTAATTTCCTGTTTTCAATATCTAATGGCCAGGAGTATGCGGCAGCCCAGAGTTAAGTGAGGCTGGGGGGTCAGCGCAGGAAGCTGACTGGAGAGGAAGCTTTTAAGTTTCTACCTGGAATCTGGCCACAAGTCAGGAGCACATCTTTTTAATTCGAACTTTATTTTTGCCTTAACATTGTGGTCAGCGACTCTGGATGGTTTGTGGTCTCAGAAGAGCTGCTGGTTTGAAATATCTTAAATACAATTTGAAAACTCATAAGATTTCAAATTAAAAAAGAAAAGGAAAGCTGTAGCATTTCATAACAAGAATTCTTGACAACTTCTTTCTTTCAAGATGCTCCAAATACCTCCCAGACATTCTTGTGTCAGCGCTTGCTGCCTCCCACGGTGAAGGCCAAGGAACCAGAAGCATCTGAATCATTTTACGGAGGGAAAACAGAGACACCCACTTGTCCCTGCTTACACAAGAAGTCGGCACAACATTGTGACAGGTGTTTTCCCAAGCCCCAACCAACTTAGGGTGGTGTGTATACTTGTGTGTGTGTGTGTGTGTGTGTGTATGTGTGTGTGTGTGTGTGTGTGTGTGTGTGTGTGTGTGTGTAATATGGGTCACAAGTACAATGTCAAGAGCAGGGAATACCAACTATCTTTGGCTTTAGCATCTGCCCTAGCAGTGCACTCCCTGGAATCCTGGTCACTGCTCTGTCTCTTCAATCACTAGAGGATCCTTGGGTAGGCTCTTGTAGGTTGCTATGGTAATACTGTCAGCAACTCTCTTGCCAGTCAGGGACTGACATTCTTTGCAGGGGCACGACACAGAGACTTCTCCATCTGCTAGGCTTACCCACTATCTGAGGGACTGAGCACATGGTATTTCCATGCATAGTGAACTTTGTGGGGCAGTAGGCTCGGTTTGTCACAGCTGGGCTTCCCTTTCCTGATTCCCATCCCTTCTACTTCCCAAAGGCCAGAGGCCTGACCACATAGTGTACTGCTGCTGAGGGGTTCCCTCTCTGTTCTGGGTCTGGAGTTCATGCTTGGGGCCCCCTGCCTGCAAGGCTGATCTGGGGAGGTGCTGCCTGCTTTGGGGGTTGTATGAGTTTTGCTGTGAGAATCTTACCCACATTCACATTAGTGAATGCCATCCAAGTTTCAAACACCAGCTTCTTCATTCCTTTACCTCAGGGCTTTTTTAAGCCTTAAAGTGTACTTGCCTGCTGTTGCTGCTGAGGGTCAGAAGTGCCAAAGAATTAACACCCCTCCTAATGCCCCAGAGCAACCCATATCTATTGACCAACAGGACTGGGTACATAAATGCCACAGCTCCTTGCCCTCAGGTGGAAGAACTCTAAGGCACCTGCTCTACACAGACTTGCAGCGTCCGCATAGTGGCAACTGGCTTCATGATATCCTGTCTCACTTCCCCACCTGACCCACCATTGTGTTTCGCAATCATTTGTCAAATAAACTGTTTGACCTTGAATCCTTACCTCAGTTCTGTGATTGGAGACACAAACTGAGTCAGATAAAGAAGTTACCAGCCACACCAGCCACAAATGGAGCTGCCACTTCTAAACCGAAGACAAAGATTTCTGAAATCTCTCAATGCCTAAAAGCTGGGGCTAAAGCTGGGGTCTTCTCTGTGCTCTTCCTAGCCTTTTCTCTCCCCCTTTTTAGGATTTTCAATGTCTTGCTCCTTTACCCCATCCTTAGTTACATGGTACTGTAAATCTAATACAAGACACTCATTTATATTTTACAGATGACAAAACTGAAACTCAGGGGGTGTGGGGCAGTGAGAAATTTGCCCAGATTCACTTGATTTGTAGGTGGCAGGCTAAGCAGGAACCAAAACCAAGTATCTGGATTTACCTATGGTCCAAGGCACTTTTTCAAGTACAACTGTGCATGTGTAAACTTGGCTCATGGGCTTTTGTTCTGAGCTTCCCTTCTTTCCCATTCCAACAGAGTTGAGTCCTAAATGTAGATTCCTCAAAGGGGACTGCTGAGATGCATCATTTAATCAGTGTGTGGGGACTACCCTCCTTCCTGGAACCAGACTGGGCCCCCAGTAGGGTGACCACAAAGATCCAAGTACCTGGTCACATAGGGCTTAGCTGGTAGTAAGGCAGAAAATATAGGTATCCCCACTTGCCCATGGGAGGGTTTTTGCATTCACTCTTCCCTTGACCTAAAATACTGCTCTTCCCAATATTCACATGGCTCAGCCCCTCACTTGCTTTTGCTTAAACATCACTCTCAGAGAGACCTTCCCTGACTACTGTCTAAAATACAGTCTCCTGTCCATTACATCTTTACCCTGCTTTGTTTTCCTCTCAGTATTTATCATTATTTGATGTTGTAAAATATGTTTGCTTATTGACATCCCTTTCACCCCCATCACTATAATGTGAGCTCCATGAGGACAGAGAATTTTTCCTTTATCCACTGCTCTATTCCCAACACCTGAAACAGTGCTAGTACATTCTAGAAGCTCAATAAATATTTGGTGAGATGAATTAATGAAACACTGAAAGGAAACAGACAGGACAGGTTAGTTTCTTTGGGAAGGTAACAAATTCAATCAAGTGGGGCAGAGGCAGGATGGGCCCCAAGCCAGGCACTCCATGGCCTCTGGCCCTTTCTCTACCCTACGCTGGGCTCATTGAATCTCCAAATAACATAGAACTAGCAGAAAACAAGAAGAAGTGGAATGGATTATCAATGGAAATAGTACATCCTCTCTTCTCTCCCTTCCTCCCTCTCCACCTGCTTCTTCCCGGTCTCTCCCAAGAAACTGCGAACTGCTCTCTGAACACTCGGATGCACAATCAACCAATTGTTAAGTCCTCGACAATACCTCATCAACGAGCACAGCACTATAATTAAAAGTAAATCCAGCTCAAGCTCTTTAAAATAGGATCTAATTTAATTGGTGCATTTAATCTATCACTGTCACTCCACCCCAACCAGAGGAGAATGGCATCACAGCAGTAGGTGGTAAGAGACTTAAGCAGCCCCCTCAACAGGGTATCCCTGGTGCCCCAGGCCTTGAGAATAGCTGGGAAGAGACAGGCAGTGGCAAGCCTGGAAAAAGGATAATCCACAAAAGCCAGGGACCACATAGATGTCAACTGGAACTTGGGTGTGGCTGCTGTGGACCTTGGTCTGGACATCTCACCACACTCCCCTGAAAGGCCTCAGGAGGTGGTCCAGGCAGGGCCTATCCCTGCCAGCATATCTCAGAAATAAATCTCAGGGTATCGTATGAAGAAACCCAAGAGAGTTACCGTATTTGCCGGCGTATAAGATGATTTTTTGGCCCTGAAAAATATGCCTCCAAGTGGGGGGGGGGTCGTCTTATACGCCAGGTACACTTCAGATAGACTGCCCATAGTGCTTGCCCCGTGCCATAGTGGCCTCCCGATGCCCGCCCACTTCATTCCACATACCGTTCAGGCATAAGCAGCGCTGCTGGGTGTATGCTCGGCTGTTATGCGATTTTGCTGTTATGCGATTTTACCACACTCGCAAAATCGCACACAGCCGACCATACACCCAGTATGATAGCACAAAATCGCGAATCGCGATACCATACTGGGTGTATGGTTGGCTGTGTGCGATTTTGCGAGTGTGGTAAATTCGGGTTACCGTATATTTCTTTACATATGCATTGAAGATTCGTGATTTTGCGCTATCATGATGCCTCTTAGAATGTTGAAGAGCTCGCACTTGCGCACTAGTGAGGTCCCAGGGAGATGCTGATGCAAGGGTGGACCAGACTGCTATAGTGACAGGGCGGGCAAACAGGGAGCAGGGACCAATCAAATCAGGCTTTGTATACAGCCAACAGCCAACCACAATACTGCCCCATTGTACAGTACAAGGCTGGAGAGTGTGTTTTCTTTAGTGAATTACCGGTATGTTTACCGGTAATAAACTTGCACTGTTTTATGTATATGTTTGATTACATACAGCCTTGTCACAGTTTTCCTGCATGTCATAAGCATTTGAATATAAATTAAAATGTTAAAATCAAATCTGATATTGTTTTACCTTTTATTTGGTGTGTGGAAGGTGTGCGGAAGAGGGGGTAGTCTTATACGGCGAGTATATAACAAACTCTGTATTTTGAGTGGAAATGTTAGGGGGTCGTCTTATACGCCCAGTCGTCTTATACGCCGGCAAATACGGTAAGCTCACATCCAAAAGACTAGAGATTGGGGCATAAGCTATCTGTCTGGCCCTCTGTGTCTCTCCACTTTGTGTCAGCATTAGTTCCTGATAGAACTCAGAGAAAAAAAAAGGTCTTATATTTTTAGAGTAATATAACCCAAAACACATATTATTTGAGCAGTAGTAAAGTTTTGTGGTTAAGAATATTGGCTTAAAAATCATATAGAAATCTGTTCTAATCCTAAATAAACTACTTAGTTTGTGAATTTTAGAATATTTTGAGTCCCCTTATTTTCCTCATCTTCAAATTAAGGGTAATAATACTGACATCATATTTTCTTGCTGAAGTTCAAGTGCCATGCTTGGACCAGCAGAAGCTATTGGTGCCCTACCCACATGCCCGTGGCCCACCCTATAGGTTAATGGCAGTCAGTTACCATTCAGCCTGTGGCTTCCTGCATCCTTCTGCCTGAGCATGTTCTTTGGTCCCGGAGTACACCTCCATCAGTGAGAGATGGGAGTTGATGGATAGAAATTCCAGCTTCCACACGCAGGCATGTTTCACATAGCTTCTCAGAGGCCTGAGTCCCAATTGCCCACCATGGTAACACAATAATTTGTTCACCCTCTACTGGTTTCCCTCCCTTCTCTATCACTGCTCCACCCTTTCACAGTTCCCCCTGGATCACCTCTCAAATAAATTATTGCACCTAATTCCTCATCTCAGGGTCTGCTTGGGAGGAATCCAAGCCCACACACTGGTGTGACTCAAGTGCTTAAGAAATGGCACCATATTACTCTTTTAGTTTTTAGATACTTGAAATTCAATTGTGAATCTCTATCCCTACATTTTGTGTGCATCCATTAAAAAAATTCCCTTGAGGCCCTCCAGGAAGGAATCTTTTCCCTGTGAGCTTGTGTCACCTCTATTCTCTGTGGTCCTAGAAAGGATTGCTGAATTAATGCTCTCAACATCCTCCATGACTCCTTGGACCCCATACAAAGATTGACACAGGGAAAGGTAGGTCACATCAACTGCATGTGAGTGTTGGGGGTTTTATGAGTTGAATTGTGCCCTCCTCCCCAAAGATTCCTTCAGTACCTCAGAATGTGACCTTATTTGGGAATAAGGTCTTTGCAGATAAAAGTTAAGATCAAGTAATTGATGTAGGCCCCAATCCGATATGACTGGTGTCCTTATAAAATAGGAGAATTTGGACACAGTGATACACATACAGAAGGACAACACTATGTGAAGGTTGGGATTATGCTGCCACAGACAAGGTACCATCAAAAGTTAGAAGAGAGGGCTGGAACAGATTCTTCTTTCATGCCTGTAGAAGGAGCATGGCCCTGCCACACCTTGATTTTGGACTTCTGGCCTCCAGAGCAGTGAGATAATACATTTATCTTTTTTAAGCCTCTCAATTTGTAGCATTTTGTTATGGAAGCCATACCAGACTAATACGGAAGGGTTATCTTTGTGTGAAGCTTGTGTGTGTGTGTGTGTGTGTGTGTACTGTATGTACAGCATGTGGATTTCTATAAAGCTGGTGTCTTGCTGTGTGGCCTCTCACAAACTCTTAGATAAGAGTTGTCTCACAAACTCTTAGATAAGAGTTGTCTCACAAACTCTTAGATAAGATCTGTCTATGGCATTTGAAGCCCAGGATAAGCTTTTTATTTCTTTTTCAGGGTCCTCTTACATTCTCTTTCATTAGCCCTTTGTCCCCAGAGTTGTGCTCTCTCCCTTCCTCTCCTGTTGCCCTGTGGCTACCAAGTTTCCAACATGGTTCCATGGATATCTATTGTTAGCTCATCTCCAGAAGGCCCTTTTCCCTCAAAAGATTCATTCAGGCTTTGCCCTTACTCATCATCAACACCCCATTTAACAATAAAGTCAAAAGTAGGTAACAGACAAAACCTTACCCCTCTCAGAAGTACGTGCCTATTAGGAGAGTGGCACTCAAGAAATGATCTAGATGCAGGAATTTCAGCCAATGTACTCAGGTCACTTACTACCTCCACCAGAGAGTGCTACAGACTCCTTAAATTCCATGGTCTCAATACTGAGCTCACCTGCTGTCATTTTTGGCTGGCCAATTATAAGGACCTCCTGGGCTGGATATCCTGTTTCCCCTTTAGGCCATCCTTTGGGCTTCTCCACTTTGCTCTGAGCCCAAAAAGGCTAGCCTTTGTGGGGTGCATCAACTGGGTAGCCCTGCCATCTGGCTCTGGTTAGGTTTGGCCAATGGTCATCTCTGGCAAGAGCTACAAGGATGGGCATGTGGAGAGGTTGGAGTATTTGTTCCCCTGGCTCCCGCTTCTTCCCTCCAGAATGATATTGGCCCTGGCTGCTTTCCTCTACCTAAACCCCTGCTCCTGCCCAGTGGCCCTCTTCTGTAGCCAGGGGACTCTCCGATGTCTGGGAACTCTTCCACTCCTTTGGAAAATGCCATCTGTTTCCTACCCAGAGCCTGACTGACACACCTCCTAATCATGATCCTTAGGCTCCAATTTCACCTGTCACCATCTAATCCACCCTGCAAGCCGCTCTGTGAGTGTGCTTTCTAAAGCTCAAAACACGTCACTACTGAAACACTGATGGGCTGCCATTACCTCCTGGGGGCTACAGTGCTAACACCTTCTTTTGGTATAGTCAAGTTCCTGCACAGTCTGGCCCAGCCTACATTTTGGCCAGCTCTCCTACTGCTCCTGATAAAGCAGCCAAAACTTTGGCCACACCAGGTGGCCTGCAAATATCTAGCATACTTAGGGCTTGCTGCCTGTGCTCCCTGCAGTTCATTGCTCCTTCTGTGCTTGAGGAACATGCATCCTTCAAGTCTTGGCCCAAACATAATGTGCTCCTGGAATATATCACTGATCTTCCACCTCTCCCAGCCCAGGATGAATTACATGCTCTTATGTAGCTTGTATAGATCTCTGAAACAGGACTTATCCTGGCAGCTAATGGTTAGGTTGTTGCCCTGTTTGTCTTTTTCATAGGTGGTGAGTTCTTTGAGGATAGAAGTATCATGCCTAATTTCATCTTTCCTTGTGTAGCATGGGATGTTGATGCCCTGTCCTGCATCACCTTGGACCATATCACCTTGACCAACCTGAGCTACCTACAGCCATGGTGGGCAGCTTCAAAGCACACTGACAACTTCCTACCCCAAGAGTCTGTCTCTCTTGGCTTCTGGGCCTCAGGGTTTCCTCAGCATCTAAGGAGCTTTACTCTGTTGCAAGTAAGTACAAGTCTGAAGTGCAGGGGAGTTAATATCCCTGGGGCCAAAGGAGTGAAGGGCCCTAGGGATGAGAGTTGGTGGATTGATGCCTCAGGCTCCAATGCCTCTAGAGAGAAGATTCCCAGCAGATTTTACACGGTGATTCAGAGAGTCCTCAGGGAGACTGCACCCTGGTTGCCCACAGCAGTAGGTTGCTCATTAAAGCATCCATCACAGGTTTTTCTTCCTTTTCTATCTCTCTTTCCTCATTCCCTCACTTGTGCTTCCTTTGTATTCTCCAGAATAAACTGCCTTTTAGACCTTGTCTCAGGGTCTGCTTTTGAGGGAACCAAAACTAAGACAGGTTCCTCAACAGCTACACAATGTCCTGAACATTGTAGGTGCCCAATAAATGTCATAAGAATGAGTGATCAAAAACACAAGACTTGTTGGTCACATTTGGCCACATGCGGACCACACTGATATTCAGGAACTGTGTTGTTTTGAGCAGTCAAGTGCCCTCCTAGCCAGGAAAATGCCACCCACATCTATGGGGGCAGCCTGAACCTTCTCCCAAGCGAGCTGCCTGCTGGGGAGACTAGTGCAGACAGGCAGTTCTGATTATGTATGCAAATGCAGGTCTGGCCTTGCAGCTTAGGTGAGAGCCACATAGCTCAGTTAAGCCACCCTGGAGAAAGAATCTTACAAAGAATACTAAAGAGCATCCAAGTGTGAAGAATGAAAACACATGATTTTTCTTTTAAAAAAATAGGAAATCAAATTGTACTTTCATTTTTACTCCCCCACAAGTTGGCAGCCACCAAATAAGTCCTAAAAAGCAAAAGAACACTTTACCCAGATTTCTTACCTGCATTTAGAGAAACCATCACCTTCATTAGAGTGAACCTCATAGAATATTATATATCTATTCCCAGAGATGAGTCCCAAGGGCATGGCATAGAGGCAGACCAGTAGGGTCTGGGTCTAATCTCTATCATTACAGAGAGCATGTGAAGTCCAGGCAAGGTATAGTCAAGGAGACCCACTAAGACAACCAAAGGCTTGGAAATGAGGACCACAGGGTCAAGGAATGGCATTACAGAGAGTAAGAACATCATGTGCAAAATCATGGTGTAGTTGAAGGAATAATAATTCACCTGGCTACTGTGTGGGTGTTAGTGATGGAGGGAAAGAAGTTATAAGGGGAAGTAAACAGGGGGCCCAATCATAAAAGGCCCTGTGTGTCTTGCCAAGAAAAATCCCTGAAGGATCCTTGAAGGTGGGGAGAGGAGGCCAGTCTGAAGACTACTGCAATAGTCCACTTGAGTGCTAAAAGAAAAAAGGCAGCACATGGATAAAACCAGAAGAGAAGGATTTAAGAGGTTTGAAAGAGGAAAGCTAGAAAAAATTGGATAGGGGGTGAGGGACCAGCTAAAAAGTGAGGCCCTTCATTGAGTCAGTGTATCCAAGGGACAGAAATGAAAGAAGCCATTTCGGTGGTGGTGGAGGTGGTAGGTGAGCTTATTTGGGGGCTAATAGATTCAAAGTACTGGTGGGGACCAGATGGAGGTGTCCTGTGGGCAATTGGATGGATGGTTTCAGAGGAGACATGGATTTTGCAATCATCAGTAATTGCAATATAGATAGTAATTGAAACCATGTGAGCTGATAAATTCATCCAAGGTAAGTAAACTAAGGGATAAACAAAGAAAATTGAAGTCAAATTTCATGAAAAATAAACATCAGAGGAGTGAGTCATGTAAGGAGAGCCTGCACAGGAGATGGTAGAATCATCAAAGATGTCAGAGGAGAATGAGAGATGATATAAGGAAAATTAACAGAGGTTCTGTAAATTGGCTAACATTATCAAATTATGCTGAGAGGTCTAGAAAAGTGAAGACAGAACACTAATGTCTATACTCTCTTACCATCTCAGTAAGTTCTTGACTTGGGGCTTAGAGCTTCATATGTACCTGTCAATCATTGTGGAGAGGAGGGTTTATTGACCAGTTTATGGGCTACCCAAGCCCTTTGTCTGCACTCCTTTGAGTCATTTAACAGTTTATCAGCCCTTCAACCAAAGGCTGTACAAGGGAAATAAACTTTTCCCAGTCAATTTTATTACATAATCTATCAGTTCTTTGGAAAGATTTAGCAGAGGAATAATTCAAAATGATTAGTTGATTTCTGGTTGTTGTTGGATTATCTATGAATTTCATTGTTCAAGCTATGGCTGATGGTCTTTGCTAGAGTTAGCCATCCCCCTTCACTACATACACAAAAGAAGATCACATGGATAAAATATATCTATATCTATATCTATATCTATATCTATATCTATATCTATATCTATATCTATATCTA
>NW_006293003.1:753262-755179 GCF_000327345.1 Myotis davidii
TATATATCTACTTGAAACTAGTAGAAAAAGCAGAAGGAAATAGAAGTGTATATTTCGCAAGCCTCTAGGAGAAGGATAACTTTCTGTGTGTTGAAATGATAGAACAAACCAGAAAGAACAGACCAACAAGCTTAACTTCAAAGTTAAAAATATTTGTTTACATATAACGAATATATATGCATGCAATATTTACAAAATACTTGCCGCAAATGTCTTTCTTCTGTAGAGATCAGAAAATGGGGAGAAAAGAAACACACTCGGTTGCTAATATTTCAATCAGCAAAGAGCTTGAGCAGATAGTTGACCAAAGAGAAAACACAATTAGTTCACCAACATTTAGAAAAATGTCACACTTCATTAGTAAGGAAATAATTGGAAATTAAAATAATGAGGTGTCATTTCCCCCCAATAAAATTTTCCAAAACCTTACCTAGTGTTGTTGAGGGTGTGGCGAAATTATTGCTGATGACAATATCAATTAATGCAACTCTGTTGGAAGGCATTTGGTAAATACAAATTAAGATCCATTAAAATGTACACATGCCTAAACTCAGCAATTCCACTTCTTTCCAAAGGAATCTAGTCTAAGTAAAATGATTATAAACACCATATGCATGGGAAAAACACTATATACATGGGAATGCGATAGCAACAGAATCACAAATACCAAAATCTAAACTTTCAGCTACAAGGGACTGATAGAATAAATTGTAGTACATTTGCCAGATGAAACATTATGAATCCATTAAAAATGATGGCTAGAAAGACTAGATAGCACCATGGGAAAAGGAACGTCACATAATGTTAACTGAAAAGAGGAAGGAAATTTGCTCAAAGCCATATATGATAATTACATAGATTCATACTCACAAACACACACATAAATTAAAACATGTAAAAAGGCAAGATGAAAATACACCAAATACTATGTCACATTGTTGCTTTGGGGATGATTTTTCTGAATTTTCCATATACCATAATGGTTATAAGCATGGATTGGGGGGATCAAATAATCTTGGGTTCAAATCCTAATTTTATCATTTACTATGTCATCTTGAGCAAGTTATTTAATCTAAGCTTTGAGGTTCCCCCTCTGTAAATTGAGAATTTTAACATCTGCCTCAGAGGAGTGTTATGCGAATTAAATGGAATAGAGGAAAAGTGCTTGCCATTGTGCCCAGAACATAGTAACATAGCAATAAATGGGAAATTGTATTATTGTAGATGTTATTATTTAGATCAGCGGTCCTCAAACTATGGCCTGCAGGCCACATGCAAATACAAATATTGTATTTGTTCCCATTTTGTTTTTTTACTTCAAAATAAGATATGTGCAGTGTGTAGTGAACTGGCCCCCTGTTTAAAAAGTTTGAGGACCCTTGATTTAGATAATGCAAAGAACTCCATAATTTTAGAAATTTGCTGAACCCTATAGACTGGGAAGTATGGCCTGAATCCAAACAATGCTGTTTTTTATTTCCTGCCCTCCTTTCTCCACAGACAACTACCAAGAAGATTGTCAAAGAGTTAATTTTAGAAGGCAAAAAAATGTTTGCTTTGCTTAACAAATGTGAACTTCCTCATTTTTCTAGTTTGTTTTTGTTTCAAGTTGTTTTTATATCAACACCACCAGGGCAGGATGTGCCAGGTGACAAGACTGGGAAATTTCACATGGAAACAACTCTCTCCATTTCACAGTGAGATGCCAGATCTCAGGGGTTCCAAGGAGCTGGGTCACCCACTATATCCAGTATTTCTCCAGACCAGAACTCCTTTACTTCCTCCACACTCTTGAACCTTTCTTTCTCCCTCTGCAGAGTGTTAGTAGCCACCAGAGATTTTTTTGGGACACTGTAGCAAGAAACACTAGTAACACATGGCTCGGACGACCTTAATCAGGAAGAGAGAGAGAGAGAG
>NW_006293003.1:755201-764399 GCF_000327345.1 Myotis davidii
GAGAGAGAGAGAGAGAGAGAGAGAGAGAGTTTTAGGTGGGTGGGACTTCATGAGAAAGACCAGCTAGGAAGTAGGTGAAGGCAGGACCTTTGGGGATAGTCAAAGGCTACAGCAAATTATATTGGGTAGATGTCTACTCTCTGGCCAAGATCTGTCTACATGTGAAAGCTGCGAGCTCAGAAATTTCCTTCCCTAATCACTATTTCTGTGCTCTCACTCTTTCATTCCCTTTCTCTAACCCTCCTGTCCACCAGGCCTTAGCAAACACTCTCTTTTCTTCCCTTTCAGACTGGCTTTGGACTCTATGGTTGATCATTAGCTTTGTGGCCTTATCAATACCCTCTCTGGTCTTTCTATCAGAGCACCAGGGTCAATCCATTTCCTCCTCCTTGATAGCAGTTACCCTGTTGGGGACATTTTCACAACTGTGTCCAAGAAGAAGATTATAAACTGATTTTATTCCATCTCAGTATAACTACAGACAAGGGGCAGCCATTTTTTTTACCCCACCTAGGATTTCCCATTCTCCCCACCACTAGCCCTCCCCCCACCTCACTTGTATTCCTTAAGTCATCTGCTTCCTTTTTCTTTCCTCCTCAAGCTCACAGTCCTATATCTATCTCCCTCATTCTTTTTAGGTGTCCTAATATCCTAATTCAAAGACAAAAGGGTTGAGGCATAAATTCCCTAAATTCCAATGCCCTTGTCTTCAAACTTTACCTTTTCCATTTTTCATCTGTCTCTGAAGAAAAGTATCCCCTCTCCTTGTCAGGAATAATTCCTTTTTCCTTGTGAAGAATGCCATCCTTCCCTCGTTCTTAAGTATCTGTAGCTAATGTGTAGTGAGCAATTCATTCTGTGCCAGCCACGGTTCCGATATTTTATCTTCTTTAATATTTATAACAACTCTAAAAGGTTTTCTCTATTATTACCTTCATTTTAAAGGTGGAGAAACTAAAGTGCAAAGAGAAGTAATTTACTCGAGGCCACCCAGTAATGATTGGCCAAGTGGGAATTCAAACCCAAGCTATCTGACTCCAGGGCCCATTATCTCAGCAATTGTGTGATGCTGCCTCTTGGTTTTCTCAGGGAACTTGTTCCATCAATTATTTCTTTTCTTTAATCTCTTCAATCTCTCCCTCTCTACACATTCAAGCTATCTTTCTTCCTAAAATAAACATTTACTTATTTAGCAAATTACTTCTTCCTCTTCTTCCTCAATGCTCCCTGAATCTTTCCAATACTGAATAACTACAAAAATATGTCACATGCTCTCTTCACTTCCTGATTATTATTTATTCTGTACCCCCACCACACTCTTGAAACCTGAAGGCCCTGTGACAGATTTTATTTTCCAAGATGTCCACAACAAGGTTGCCCATGCTCCCACCTGCTCTTCTTAAAATGTCACATTGATAACTCCTTTCATCAAGAGATAGGGTTTAATCTGAGAAGGGGTTAATAGCCAAAAATTTATAAAGAACTCATACAACTCAACACCAAAAAAACCCACACAAAGTCTAATTACACATGGACCTGAATAGACACTTCTCCAAAGAGGAATATGAAAAGATGCTCAGTGTCACAAGTTATCCAAGAAATGCAAATTAAAACCACAATGAGCTATTACCTCACACCTGACAGAATGGCTAGCATCAATAAATCAACAAACAACAAGTGTTGGCAAGTATGTGGAGACAAAGGAACACCAGTACCCTGCTGGCGGGAATGAAGATTGGTGCAGCCACTGTGGAAAACAGTATGGAGGTTTCTCAAAATTTAAAAATGGAATTGCCTTATGACCCAGCAATTCCACTTCTGGGGTGTATATCTGAAGAAGCTCAAAACACTAATTCAAAAGAATATATGCACTCCTATGTTCACTGTAGCATTATTACAATAGCTAAGATATGGGAGCAACTCAAGTGGGTAAAAAAGCAGTGTTACATATATACCATGGAATATTACTCTGCTATTAATAAGAATGAAATATTAACATTTGTGACAGCATGGATGAACCTAGAAGATATTATGCTAAGTTAAGTAAGTCAGTCAGAGAAAGACAAATACCATATGATTTCATGTACATGTGGAATCTAAAGAACAAAATAAACAAACAAGATAGAAACAGACTCATAGATACAGAGAAAAGACCGATGGTTGCCAGAGGGGAGGTCAGGGAACCGGGTGAAAAAGGTGAAGGGTTAAGAAGTACAAATTGTTAGTTGCAAAATAGTCACAGGGATGTAAAGTACATCATAGTGAATATAGTTAATAATCTCTCTCTATAAAACCTTAATATGCAAATAGACTGGCTGGCAAACAATCGAACAACCAAACAACCAGTCGCTAGGATGTGCACTGACCACCAGGGGGCAGATGCTCCATCTCTGATGGTTACTGAAAATTCTTTGCTCTCCTGCACTGCGATCCTGCTGGGCACTCGCACTTGCTGCTGGTGCTGGCCTCACTCGCACCCGCTGCTAGCGCCAGAGCCGCTCACACCCACTGCCGATGCCCAGCGCCATCCCTGTTCACTCAGTGCTATTAGCGGGTGTGATTGCCCCTCAGGGCTTCTCCACCTCCCCCTGCTCCTGAGGGGCAATCAGGACCGGCAGCTGCCTCTCTTACCTGCTGCTTTCCACAGCCCTGCTTGCACCCACTGCTGGCACCAGTTCCGATCTCTTGGTGCCCTCAGTGGGTGCAAGTGGCAGCTGCCGGCCCCTATCGCCCCTGAGGGCTTCTCCGCCTCCCCCTGCTACTAAGGGCTGATTGGGGCAGCAGCCGCCATTCACACCCGCTGCTGGTGCCGGCCCCAATTGCTCCCTGCCATCAGTGGGTGCGAGTGGGGCTGGCGAACTTTGAATGAAATTTGTAATTTAGTTTATAATATTGTACCAATGTTAATTTTTGGTTTTGATAAGTGTACTATGGTCATGTACCAGTAAGTCATTATAATTATGGAAAGCTGGGTGAAGGGACTATGAGAATGCTGCATTATTTTGTTCAATATTCAATAAGTCTAAAATTATTTTAAAATAGAAATTAAATAATAACAAGAACAGTACACAAAATAATGACAATATTTATTGGAATGGCTGTGGGGGGAGTCAATCGAGGTAAAAGGAGACATATGTAAAACTTTAGACAATAAAAAAGAAAAGAATTTTAAAAAATCTCTAGTCTCTTGGCATTCTTGTTTCCCCTTTCTTTGGTTACTCTTTCTCAGTCTCCATTGGTAAGAGTACACAGTACCTCAGAATGTGAGTGCATTTAGAGATAGTCTTTAAAGAAGTGACTAAGTTAAAATGAGGTTTTTAGGGTGTCCTTAAAAGGAGGTAGAAATATAGACACACAGAGAGACCCAGGGATGCTTGCACACACAGAAGGAAGATCATGTAAGAACATGGTGTGAAGGTGACTGTCTGTAAGCCAAGGAGAGAGGCCTCAGAGGAAACCAACCCTGCTGACATTTTGCTCTTGGACTTCCAACCTCTATAACTGTGAGAAAAGAAGTGCATGGTGTTTAAGCCACCCAGTCTGTGGTATTTTATTATGGCAGCCTGAGCAGACTAAGACACCAACTTTGCCTGTTTGGCTGTTTTACCCAGCACTAGTCAAGGAAGGAAGTGTGACATCTGGGGTAGTGGTGCCCCTCCTCCACACAGAGACCTGCTTCTTTTCATGAGTGTTAAGAAAAAATGTAGGCTGGCTGAACCCAGAACAGAAGCCTCATAACCCTTAATGCTTCCTTGCAAACTCTTCACACATATTCCTCATAAAATTGCTCATACTGTCATTGACAATTGCATGGGTCCTTTCAACAGGGAAAGGACAGCTATCTATACAAAATATGGTTAAGACTACCATAGCATCTACTTTGTCCCAGGCACTGTTCTGAGCACTGTGTGCGTATTAAGCTGCCTAAACTTGCAAATTAGGTTATTTTATTTATCTTCTGCAGTGGAAAGAGCAATATCCTCAGCTCCTTCAAGGATGAAGGTCCTTCTTGCTGGGAGCGCTGCCTGAAGATGACTGTAGTCTCTGAAGGAATACTGGTACATCAGTTAAAGAGAGTCAGCAACCCTTATCCAGTGGCTGATCAGAACCCCCACTTAACTCTGGGCCATTCCAGTTTCAGAGCTGCCTGTGAGGTTGGCTGAAGCCTTTGTTATGACTCTATTCTCCCTCAGCCCCTACCCTGGTTCCCTCCCTTTCCTTCCATGATCACCAATCGCAAAAGCACATCGTAATAACCTTTTTGCATGCTCATCTCCATCTCAGGGTTAGCTTCCTGGGAAAGTGAACCTTCATCACCTCCCTTTTACAAATAAAGAAACTGAAGTCCAGGAAGGTTCCACAATTGTCCCAAGGCCACACCATTAGCAGGTGATAAAACTGGGACATGAACCTAGGCAGTCTGGCTCCAGAATCTACACTTTTAATCATGTAATCCTGCCTGATGGATAACTGAATGCCAACCCTTTCTATGATAGAACATGACCTAGAGAACGTGGCAATCTAGATTCTCCCCTCCTGTCTCTCTACAAATCTATTAGAAGCCAGCAAAATGGATTTCCTCAGGGGTCCACCAGGGCTCTGTTTTCCTAAGAAGCAACCCAAGGGACCACCCACAGAGGCTCTCCCAACACCTGCAGCCCAAGTTGCTCTTTCCAGGCCAGCAGTTATGAAGACAACCTTCCTTCCTCTGACCTGGCCCTCCCTGCTGCTGCCCAGCTCATGTAGAAACATGGTGTAATTGCTCACCCTGTGGAAGCGAACCGAATCAGCGCCCCTCTGCTGACAGCATTAGTGACAAGTGATCGCATCAGGACACTGGAACAGCAGCCAGGACCCGGCGCCTGTGTTATTTACTGGTCCATCATGTATAATTTCAGAGTTTAATTTTATCTTCACAAACTTACAGGTGCAAAATGCAGGATAAAGTTCTTTAAGGGGCCCCTGTGAGAAACCAGGCTACACTTGTCCTTCCTCCCCACCCCCACAAGAGCTCTCAGAGTGGCTCACTCAAATTAAATCATTATTGAGGAGGAATGATCCTGGTAGGTTCAAAAATCAGTTTTAAATTCAGCCTGCTAGCAAAATTCTGAATGTATTTACTTTCTAGACTTTATTTCTCCATCCATATTAAAGCTCCGTGGCATTATCAATTATGGGTTTATTGCCAAGCACAATAGGATTCAATCTGGAGGAATGCTTCAGGGTATGTCTTAGGAGGACGATAAAGCTAATAGTAATGGGTCTACAACTTCTAAGGCTAATTTTCACAGTTACAAATTTCATAAATAAATAGAAGGCATGTCAATTTCCAGTCACCCAGCTTGAGGTCTCTCATACTGATAAAACAGGGCATTCCATCATACCCAGAGATCAGGGGGCTCTTGTTCGAGTCTTGGTGGGTTGGGATGAAGTTTCTATGATCCCCCCAGGAAGTAAAATGATGAGCAGTTCAGATGGAGGCCTCTGGGACCCAAACTGTTGCTCCTCTAGCCAGGTCAGGAGCTGGTTTGGACGAAAATGGACACAAAATCACAACCGTCCCTGGAATCTGGGAGGCCAACCTTATAGCTTCAGCCCAGAATCCAGTCACACTCTAAGCCTGGATGGGATGGGCTATCAAGCATTAATGTTGCAGTGCTTAAGCCAGGCTTCAGGGTTTCAGGCAGTATGGAGCTGTGTCTGATATAGTCTGGGGCCTCTCTTGCCCTTCAGGAAAGAACAGGCAGCAAGAAGAAGAAGGAGGTGGTGTTAGGGGGCCATTTCTATGCTCCTGGCTATTCGTAGCCAAGTGCCTCTTATATAATGAGGATTGGCCCTACCTATTGCCTCTGTGATGTCTACAGTTACCTCCCACCTGACCTACCATGTGGTATCAGACACTCTGGTCCCCATAGTTGCATCCTCTGGCTAACCTGAACTAGTTAAGGCAGTCAGTTTCCTGTGAGCTCAGACCTACTTCCAGCTGGCATCATTCCACCTTAGGTATGGACCTTTAGTCTTTCTACTTTACACCCCAGGGCTTCTCCCATGCTGCAACAGCCCTGTTGGCTGCTCAAGTGCAACACAGAAATGCACGCACAGAGGCAATCTTCAACCAATATGGGGACAGGAGCTAAGGATAAATGCTTCCACCTCCCTTCTTTTAGTTGGATAAATCAGTCCAGAAGCATTCCACATACTTCTCAGGGTATCCCACAAGGGCTAAACCCTGGCTGCCTGTGGAAGCAATTTTAAATCACTTACATTCACTTTCCTCCCTTTCTTGTCTCCCTCTTCATGTTCTCTCTTTCCTGATTCTTAGGATCACCTCTCAAATGAATGCCCTACACTCAAGTCTTAGTCTCAGGTTCTGCTTCAAGAAGAATCAAACTAATACAGATTCACTCCTTAAAGTAAGGTAAAAGCAGAGCATCTTGCAATAGCTCCCCTATTCACATGTAAGTTTCATCAGGGGAGTTATTTATCACCTGGGAAGGCAGGGATAGAGGAGAACCAAGAGATATAAGATTATGAATGGGAGGAGGGGTGGCAGGGAACAGGGCAAAAGAGGCCTGGGGGAAGCAGGACGCAATGAGAGTGATAAGAACCAGGGCAGGCAGCAGGGAGTGTGCCTTAGGTTGTGTGTGTGTGTGTGTGTGTGTGCATGTGTGTGTCTGTGTACAGAAGGCTGCACAGCTTCCAGGCAACATGAAGGGGCACCCTTAAGTAAGGAAGGGCTTGGATCTTAGGACAGCAGGCTGGAGTAGAGATTTCATGACATTCATTTTGCGTGGAACTCAATTCTGACTGGACATACTTCTGTCCTCAACAATGACCTCTAGATGCCAGTAGTGCCTATGAGAATGTATAGTTACAGCTGTCCCACAGGTGGTAGATAAACAACAGAGCCAACACAGAAATCAATTGATAGATGTTTCAGGAGCCTTTAAAATTAAACTCAGTCTGAAAACAGCACATATTGATAACTAGAGGCTTGGTGCACGAAATTCATGCACTCAGGGTGGGGTGGGGGGTGGGTCCCTCAGCCAGACCTGTGCCCTCTCACAGTCTGGGAGTCCTTGGGGAATGTCCGACTGATGGCTTAGAGCTGGCCTAAGCCGTCAGTCGGACATTCTTAGTGCTGCCACAGAGGTGGAAGAGGCTCACCAGCTGTGCGCCCCCTGCCAGCCATCTTGTGGCGGTTATCTTGTGACCACATGGGGGCGGCCATATTTTGACCACATGGGGGAGGCTATCTTGTGTGAGGGTGTGATGTCAATTTGCATATTACCTCTTTATTATATAGGATGGTTGGCATTTCTTAAGAGATTGCCAGGTACCAGGAACTGGTCTAAATTATTTATCTTGTGTTAGCTATTTAATCTTCACGACAACCTTATGAGATAAGTACTATTATTATCCCTTATCTACAGATGAGAAAACTGAGGTACAGAGTAGCACAATAACTTATCTGAAGTCATGCAATTAGTAACATGCTAGATGAGGATATGAAGACAAGTAACATATGATCAAGGCATGGTGTTTTGTGCTTTAATGACATAGGTGTCATATGAGCCACATTTCTGGCTCTTGAGAACTAAAATTTACTAGGGGAGACAGATATTTGCACAAATAACAGGGCCTCTGAGAGAGTGAGATCCTCAGTTCCTGAATTTCCATTCTTGGCCCCAATTTACAAAAGACTTGCTGTTCTCCATTTCCTGCTCTTGGGATTTTGCAATCTGTGTATTTACAAGTAATCCTCATTCTTTCTGGAGTTAGCTGGAGTGGGTTTCTTTTCTTTTAGACAGAAGAATCTTTTATTATTTATTTTTTTAGGTAAAATAGAATTAACTGTCACAGTGTGGTATACTAATAAATAATAGGATAACATATTAAAGAAGGCAGTAGAATATGCATAATAAATATATTGATACAATGTTTTCTTCTGAAATACAGAAGGGATGGGTGCAAATGTGTAATGTAAACATTCTGACTACATGATACAATGGGTCAAAGGGAGTAATAAAAAATTTTATACAAATAAATACTTATTGTAAATCAATGCTTATGAAAAAATTAACTTCACAGTTACAATATAATTTATTCATTCAGACATTAAAAAATATTCATTGAGCAGCAATTATCTGCCTAGAACTTTGTTAGATTTCAGAAATATAGAGTTGAACCTATCATAGATGATGCCTTCAAAGTGCTTACAGTCTAAACATGCAGAGAATAAATTAGACAATAACACCTAGAAATCTGGGAAAATGTTGTAATAAAATATGATAATAATGAGTACACATTGGAAATGAAACTTCCAAGGTGCCAGGATCAAATAAATAGTTAAGCCAGCATAATAAATCCATAAATTGATGGTGTGGAACCTGGGGAGTCTATCAGAAAGAATATAAATTTTAGGAGCTAGGGATCAGAGTTTGAACATGCATATGAAGTCAGAAAATATAATTGTGGGTCCTCATAAAATGAGAGGGCAAAAAGTGAGGTCTTAGCATAAAGCTGATCCTTATAATGTTGAAAAAAGCGTATTGGACAACTTTGCCATCAGTTCAGGATAATGGCAAGTATCTGCTTCTCTTTTCCCAGAACTCTAGGTAGTAAATTTAAAAAAATGTAACTATGCATGATGATGGATGTTAACTAGACTTATTGTGATAATCATTTCACAATAGATACAAATATCAATTTATGTTGTACACTTGAAACTAATATAATGCTATATGTCAATTATATATCAATTCTAAAAAACCCTCAATGACAATTCAAAGCCCCGTGGATTCTGAATTTACACTACATGTGTGGTATAGGTATTCCTCAAGCCATAAAATTACATAAAATATGGCCCCAGAAAGCAAAGGCAAAACTCCTCTGTAACAATACTGCCAAATTTGAGAGGTAAAAAGGCTCCCATCCAACCCCATACAAAAGCCTGTTGAAGATGACTTCATAGTAAAACATTTTACAAATCAGGTGAGGACACGGTTCACCATGAGGGAGAGTCAGCAGAGAAACAAATCAGCAAATGAAAATATAAACATCCCAAGAACTTGAGGTAATAGAAAAACTGAGTAAGTCTGTAAACAAATTTAAAATAATTAAATCAAAAGAAATCTAATCTAATAAAAGAGAAACATGCTAATTGACCATAACTTTGCTACCCCCCAAGCCATGCCC
>NW_006293003.1:764923-773172 GCF_000327345.1 Myotis davidii
CACCTGCTCCCAGGTGTCAAGTGGACATCCCCCGCGGGCTCCTGGGCTGCCAGAGGGGTGTCTAACTGCCAGCTTAGGCCCAATCCTCCAGGGAGTGGGCCTAAGCCAGCAGGTGGTCATTCTCCGAGGGGTCCCAGACTGTAAGAGGGCACAGGCCAGGCTGAGCGACCCTCCTGAGAGCACAAATTTTTGTGCACTGGGCCTCTAGTATAAGTAATAAGAAAAGGATGTGATACTATGCTTTAAAAAAACAGGCATATTCCCAAAAGAAACAAATACAACTTGTGGAAATGAAAAAAAGGTAAAATTAAAAATTTAGTGAATGAGTTCTATAAAATAAGAGACAAAGCTGAAAAGAGAATTTGTGAACTTCAAGATGGCTAAAGAAATCACTTACAATGTATAGTGAAATAAAGTGATAAGAAACATAAAAGAAGGGTTAGAGAACATAGAGGATATAATGAGAAGATTTGACATATATCTAATAAAGTCGCTAGGAATAAAGAATAGAGAATAAAAGGATTTTCCTAGATTAGAAATACTCATGGCAGAGAACTTTAGAGAATTAATGAAATCCACAAATCTTCAGATTCATAAGTACAGTGAGTTTTGAGGGTAAATGAAAGTTAAACTACAATTAGGTATGTCATAATCAATAACAAAGACAAAGAGGAAATCTCAAAAGTAGTCCAACAGACAAGGAAACTTATTTACAAAGAACAATAGTTGAATTACTGCAGAAGATTTTGCAGCAGCATCAGTAGAGACCAGAAGAAACAATGGCTAAAGAACAGAGAAAAACCTGTCAATTCAAAAATTATATACCATATAAATTATCATTCAACAATGAGGATGACAATGACCAAAATTAGCATTACTTATAGTGGGTCCACATGTGCTTACTGATATGATGCATTATGAAGTAGGCAATATTGCTTATGAAATATTCTTGCCAAAAACGTCTAACCTAAAAAGAAAGGAACATGGGGACTCTTCAGGATTAAAAGAGGTTTAAGAGACATAAAAACTAAATGCAGTATATGATCCTTGGATTGAGTTTTGAATTGAACAACTCAGCTGTAAAAGATGATTTTTTTTTGGAACAATTGGAGAAATTGCATATGGACTAGATATTCAATGATATGAGAGGAGTACTGTTCATTGTGTTTTGCCTTATGACAGTGGTATTATGTTTATTTTAAAACTTTCTTCTTTTAGAGATGCATATTTGAGTATATAGTAGTGTTTATTAGTCAGGATTAAGTGGAATAACATAGGAAAGTGTAATAAAGGAAACATTTACAAAGGTGTTGTCAGGACGTAAAGAAACCAGCAAAGTAAGATGAAGCAATCAGGAGGTATAGGAGTTCCCAATCATGGGTCTTACGGGAAAGAGGAAGGGACAGTTACTTGGATGTGGAGAAAGAGCTGTGACTATAGGTCCAGAAGATCTCCTGACAGAGCCCTTCAGTGGAGAAACACAACCACAGACAACTCTCAGCTTACCTTCTAATCTTCTCCTGGATCCTCCTATTGACCAAACCTAACCAAAAGCCAGAGGGTAAGAAGGTTTGGTGATGCAGTCCCTAGAAGTCAGTTTCTCAAGAACAGAGCAGAATAGAGAAAGGCACAGGGTGGGAAATATGCACAGGGGAAAAGTGAGGATGCTGGTAATGTACTTTAAAATACTATAGAAAAAAGTAGATAAATATGGCATTTAACAATTGCCATGTGAAGAATATGCATGCTTTCTATATTATTTTTCTACTTTTCTGTATATTTGAAACATTTCTTTCTTTTTTAATATATATTTTTTATTGATTTCAGAGAGGAAGGGAGAGGGAGAGAGAGAGAGAAACATCAATGATGAGAGAAATCATTGATCAGCTGTCTCCTGCATGCCCCCTACTGGGGATCGAACCCGCGGTCCAGGCATGTGCTCTTGATTGGAATCAAACCTGGGACCCTTCAGTTTGCAGGCCGAAGTTCTATCCACTGAGCCAAACCAGCTAGGGCTGAAACTTTTCTTAACAAAAAGTGAAAAGAAGTGAGGGTGAAATAAATATAGATATTTTAAAAACAAAGTCTGAGAGAATTTACACTTACAGTCTTAATTGAAAGAATTATTAAAGGATTTATTTCAGAACTGGAACTCAGAAATTAAACCTAGAAGAAAACAATATAGGCTGTGAAAAACAATGATGAGTGATGAACTTGGTAATCAGATGAGTAAATCTAAATAAGCATTAACCATAAAAAATAGCTGGAATTTACAGATCAGTATATAGGTGATATTACAGGATTAGGCACATAGAAGAGGACATCTAAAGTAGACAGGAGAGGAGTTGACTCGAGAAAGGCTTCCAGAGAAAGGAAGTGAGAAATTGAAAGGTCAGGTAGGATTTACCAGAGGGGATCACACAGGAGCTAGGCTGGCGCCAAAGCCATCTTTCTGCCTACTCATTTTAGCTCTCATTATCTTCTCATTGGCCAAACTGAGCTGGAAACAGGAGGGCAAAGGAGTCTGGGAAATGTAGTTCCACAGCAGGGGAAGGGTGGGGAATGGATCTGAGAACAGAGGGTCAGTTGACAGGCATAGTATATATGTAAATCCCCCATTGTTAGTTTGTATCCCAATTTGACGTCTGTCACTGCTGACTGTGTGATTTGGAGACAAGGAAGTTGGCTTGATTTTCCCTCAATTGGCTGTGGTATCTTTAGCTTGAGAATCTATTGTATCTGATTGGGGTTGCACAGAGTGCTGACATACACATCACACATCATATGGATAATATTTTACTAGTACTTCCTAGCATTTTACCCCCTCCATCTCTGCTTTTTGTGGCATCTCTGGCAGCAGAGATACTCCAGCTCCTCCCTCTGTGGCACAGCTCGCTTTTGGAGATTCCACCATGATTCAAGCTCCCCTTGGATGGCCTCAGCTCCTCATCTCTACAAAACAACCTCTTCCTTGTGTCCCCTGAGCCCTCAGTGGTAGCAGCTTCCTGTTGTTGCTAATCTCTGGGATACCTCATCATTCTGTTTGTTTTTTTCACTTTTCTATTTCCTGTGTAACAATTTCCTGAATTAATTTGAAAGGCTTGCTGAAGTTTCTGTCTTTTGTCTGGACCCTAACTGATGTACACACAAAAATATGAACATAATACGGCTGCATGCCTTTTTAAAAATTCAGATAGTTACACATGAAGCTTGTCCATGGCTTTTGGCATTTGTTTCTCTGTGTGGCTTCCCATTGTTGCAGCTTTCACTGGAGGTGACACTCAGGTCATCCTCTGATCTCACAAGTGAGAACAGTGCCCTGTATAAAAGGCCTCAATTAATTTTTATTGCACATACATGTAGGAAGATACCTGCTTGGCCTCCATGTGAGAGCCATAACTCTCTTAAATTGATGTGTCAGCGAACTAAAACTCAATATTTTTTTCACACAGTATATTTTACAGTCAGAGGCCCTTCCCTAATCGGAATAAAGCAATTTGGCTCCCTGTCATTGCTCACTGAAAACATATGAGCTGGTTGGCATTTCTAGCAGCCCAGATTTATCAGGGTCTCTGATCGAGTGCACAGGAGGTTCAGGGCTTTGGCATGGACAAAAGTGAATTTTTTATGACCACATTGTGCTGCATCTCTGCATAGCTAGATTTATCCTTTCATTTCAGAAATATTTGCACTGTCGAGTACCAAATCTACTTCAGATTGAAAAGATTCCACATAGTTTGCATGAGGGCTTGGGGTCATTCTTTCTATACCGTATAATCTCTAATTTCCATTCTATAAAAAAATCCCCTGGGTTGATCTCTTCAGCATCATGAGGTTCTGGAAGTTAAAGCTCTGAAATGCTGTCTCCTACATGTCAGCTGTATGGAGTACTCGAGTAGCAAAGACAGGACTTTTGGAGTCTTGAGGCCAAGCTCTGCCCACAAGACCTTGTAAATCTATATCAGAACACAGAAACCCCCATGTAAGTGTGACTGCCATCCTCATAGTATCTGTAGCAGACATTACAGTGTCCCCTTGGACCCCTTTTACTGTTTCCATGCACCCCTCAGGCTTCATTGTGCTTGTGCCTGCTCTCCATAGAAGACTATCCTCAGGCAACTGGAACCACTCTGACCATACTGGTGGAGAGCCAGAAATGCTTAGAAGTTTATGTATCCCCTGGAATGGTCCTTCAATAATGACTAATGAGTGAGGGAGTATAAAACCTAGTTCCCTTGTCTGGAATTACAACAGAATCTGAGGTGTAGCATACACTCCAGAGCTCTCCTGTAGGATCAGGCTGAGGCTAGGACTTTCCCTAACACGGAACCTTTGCCCCGCTTCCTTTCCCTCATGTCCTACTTCTCCTACTCCCTTACTGCCTTCCTAAGGAAGTGTTTCCTTAATAAATTACTCACACCCAAATCCTCATTGCAGGATCTGTTTCCAAGGAATTCAACCTAATAGAGTATGTTAAAAGTTCCTAATTCCAATCACGTATCTGATGATACCACATTCCTTTCAAGTAGTCAAGAAGCATCTGCTTAAATACTTTTAGAGATGGGCAACTCACTGCCACCAAGGATAGAAAATCCATGGTGCAGGCAGCTCCATACATTAGAGAATCATCCTATATAATAAAAGGCTAATATGCGAATTGATTGAACAGCAGAATGACTGGTTGCTATGACACACACTGACCACCAGGGGGCAGACGCTCAATGCAGGAGCTGCCCCCTGGTGGTCAGTGCACTCCCACAGGGGGAGCACTGCTCAGCCAGAAGCCAGGCTCATGGCTAGCGAGTGCAGTGGCGGTGGTGGGAGCCTCTTCCACCTCCACAGCAGTGCTAAGGATGTCCCACTGCCAGCTTAGGTCCACTCCCTGTGGGGAGCGGGCCCAAGGCATCAGTTGGACATCCCCCAAAGGCTCCTGGACTGCGAGAGGGCACAGGCCAGGCTGAGCCCCCACCCTAACCCCCCGAGTGCACGAATTTCATGCACTGGGCCTCTAGTTAACATAATACCTGTGGGGCATCTAGATTAGACTCAATCTTGATTTGAGGGTGTTGTTAATGCCCCATCCCATGTTTCCTCAGCACACTTGAATCTTCTGAAGTCTTGGACAATCTTGGGCACACTAACAGCTTCCAATCTCAAGAGTTTGTCCTGCACTCCTGATTTCACTCTCCAGAATCATGAGCACAATCCAGAAGTCTGGGTAAGTCAATGCTCAAGAAAGGGACCCCTGATAAGTGAGAGATAGGAGTTGGTACATAAATATCTCATCCTACAGGTGGTTATTCTGAGGTGTGAACCACATGTTGTCTCATGTGACCCAAACAGGATTGAACCTAGTTGCTCTGAGTGGAAATCTGCTCATTAATTTACATTTATTAACTTCCCTCCATCATTCTCTCCACTCCCTCACTTGTCCTTGGGACCATCTCACAAATAAATGACCTACACTCAAGTCCTCTTAGTGTCTGTTTTGAGGAGATTCAAACTAAGACAAGAGACTAGAGAAGCTAGAGGATTTATCTTTCCTCTGGAAAGCCTTTTCCCCAATTAAATGAACTTCCCATCCTTGAATATTCCCTGAACTGGCATAGTCAATTCATGAAAGATCATGAGTTCCAGGTCCTTGATCTCTAGGCCTGGGTTCCCAACTTGATTCCATGCCACACTCATTTATTTTGTTGAATATTCAAGGTATAGTTCTGTTCTGTTCAGTAATGCATTACTTGAAACTTTATTCAATATGTAATTTTTATAACTTATTTGCATAAACACACCGTATTGTATTTATGTTTATATCATATGTTTTCTCAGGACACATTTTCTACACCATAAATTGGATTATTGTGTTGGTTTGTATCACTTGTGTTACTAGTGAAGGGGTTAGTCAAGCCTCCCAATCTTCAGATCCACAAATATTAGCCCACTGTGGCCATAGACAGCCCTACTAGACTTCCCTAGGAACTCAGCAGAGAGACTTTTAGGCAAAGTTCCTCTGCTTAATACCATATGGCTTTGACATCCAACCCCCATGTACTTGCTATGTCAAACTTCTGGATCTGGAGAGCAGGGCTGGGTTTTGGCAAGTAATAGAATTCCATTGATCCCCTGGGTTAAGGTCCAGACTAACACACATCTATGTGTCATTCATTCCCCTGTACCATCCACTTCTTGCCATAGTCCTTTGGGCGTAGAAAAGGCACCTTTTGTGATATCAACCATATGGAACAAGAATTCTCAAAAGGTTGCATCCCAAGAGAAGGTTAAAAGACCCTCATTATGCACATGCAGAGCCCTCTAACCTCCAGGTTAGGCACAGTCAAAGGCCAGGCCACCCAAACATGGAACCAATGATATACTTGTCCTTTATCCATCTCTACCAGTACTCATCCTCCCCAGAGGACAAAAGGAGGAGAAAGAAACCTTAAGCTCCCCCTAGAGGTTACATGTTTCCACTTACTGTTTCTTCAAGTGTTGGGAGATCCTGAAAAATAAAGATACATATCTAGTGGAGAACAGTTATGTGGGGGCTACATATTAGTAATACATATTGTATGTACCTCAGAATTGCATATCTGAACCTGTCCTGTAATAACTAAAAATAAAGTATGAACTGTATTATTTGTTCAATTCTTGGGAAAATGCTTATCAAGGGTTTCTCAGTAAATACTACCACAGTTTCACCTTTGAATAACAAAACTAAGTATGATTATACATTGTAGATAAAGTAATATGTATGGCTATTTAATAAAGAACTAAAGAACAGTATTGCATATTTATTTACTACTGCTAGGCATACATATAATGGGGTGTGGCCATTTTTACTCAGTTACCATTTTGAATTTAAGAAGAAGGAAAACAAGCAAATGTAGACTTTACTATTTCCTGTGGTCACCACAAGGCCAAAAAGTACTTCTGTGAAAGTAATATGGCTGAAGAAACAAACCTTGGATACCCATATTATGTTGTACTAGGTGCTTGGTAATTAAGAATCGTTATGACTTTTATGGCCAGCCAATCTGAATGTAGAAGTCTGAACTTCAAGTACAAACATATCCACTAAATAGATGACTGAGCTCAGGAAAGTTGCTTATTATCTCTAAGCCAGAAAGTCCTTAATGGTTATGTAGATCTAATCATAAGCACTCTACAACTCACAAGGTGCTTGCTGAATAGCACATGAAAGAATTTATAAAACTGGAAATCGTAACCCATTTGTGCCCATCAATGAATGGCTATTTCTACTGAGAGGCTACACTAGATACACAATTGTATAAAGACTGTTTGGAATCTGAAGGGAGGGGGCCTGACTATAGGACATGTTTTCCTTCACTTAGGTTGTACTGTTCTTTTTTGAGAAAATAATAATATAAGCTATGGAGATATAGGTAAATAGATTGGTGATAGGCAAAGAAGATACAAGATTACTAAATAAATAGATAGGTAGATAAATATTTTACTCCAGTGTCCATAAAGACAGGAATTCACATGTTTTGCCTATTTTAAACCTGCACCTAAAAGAGCAGTTGATTATCAAATATTTATTAATTGTTTTGCTATTTCTTATGTACTTATCTCTCCAGTTTCCACAGCTGGAAAGATAATCTCCAAAGGAGAGCCCTTACATTTTCTAAAAGAGAAGTGGAAGTGGTTTGTATAAAACATGCACCAGGTACTGGCAGAATAGATGCTCATCTTTGGACATGAGGTAATGCGTAGGTCCTGGTACTGAAGACCAAGAGGGTCTTTCAGTAGAGAGAAGCTCCAGCTGGGAACAATTTTCTTTGTTGTAGGCATGGAGGGTGGAGCTTCAAATACTATGAGCACAGAAATGTCCAGGGTAAGATGGGGACTCAAATTGGCTTCTCCAGATGAGTCTATCTGGTGCTTTATCAAGTTAATACATCATTATACTCCCAGGGTGACTTATGAAAGGGTCATGGGAAGAGAAGAACCTGGATCAACCCAGCCTAAAACCAAGCAGATGCTTGAGCCCAGAGATCCCCTACACAGGAAGAAGCTCTTGGGGTTGAGATAATCTACACAGAGAACACTAGGAGCAGAAAAGTAGCCTGACACTATAAAGTGTTTACTGCAGATCTGTTTGATGAGGTTGGAGAAATAGTTCTCTTTTCCAAAACTCTAGACTGGAGGGAGTTCAAGAGTCATGGGAGAAGAGGAAATGGAGAAGGTAGGTATAGAAAACTTTGTAAATGAGTTTTACTATAAAAGGG
>NW_006293003.1:773591-790749 GCF_000327345.1 Myotis davidii
GATACTTGTAGGAGCAAAACCTTGGCTAAGAAATGAGGAATGAGTTTACACTTGGAAAAGTTGGCTTTAAAAGGACATAGTTTATTGGTTTTATCAGGAAGAAACATGGAGTACAAATGCAGGTAGGTAAGCAGATGAGGTGGTGGGAATTAGGAAAGTTCTCTTCTGATTGTTTCTCTCTCAGGGAAATAAAAAAAACAAGAAGGAAAAATACAGAGGAATTTCTGGATGAGCACAGAGGCCATCCTTTTGAGAAAGGATGAAAATATATGAAATAGTTATCTCAGAGAAAGGGGAAAGAAAATTGACTGGGGAAATGAGGTAGATTGCCTGGCTACACTGAGGTCCGGCTTGAGATATGCCGTCATAAATTTCAAGTGAGACCAATCAGCAATGGGTAAGTATTTCTCACCAGCTACCTTCAGCTGCTTAGGAGCTAGGGTGGAAGAGGTGACATGCTGGAATGAAACAAGGCTGAGCTTGTTAAGCAAAAGCACGCACGATAATGGAGTTGAGAACATACAAGGAATTGACAGCATGCACAAGGAGTGGTGTACTTAGTGAACAGACTGTGGACTCTAAGGTGGAAAAGTTGGCAATGGAGGAAGTGAATGAGGTAAGGTGCAGTGAAAAGTTGACACAGTGACAGGACTGGGGGACCTAATGGGGCCCAAGGTGGATTGAAGTGAGAACATTAGAGAAAGTAAGCTGGGATGACAGGAGGTGGGAATGTGAAAAGTTTGAAACTAACACTAGAGAATGGAGTAATCCTTGGTAATGAAACATTGGAAATGGCTGAGATGAGTGTGGTAAAGATAATAGAAAATGAAGATGTCAAGGAAATAAGAGGTCAAAATATCAGAAGTACTCTCCATGTGTATTGTGACGTGGCGGTGGAGAGAAAGACAGTGATTCTGGTGAAAAGTATTCAGTAAAAGGTGGCTGTGGGGTGTGTCTGATCAGACGACAGAAGATGACTACAAGGAGAGTGCAGCAGCCATGAGAATGCCCCTCTTAGACCTTTGACTATGGGGAGTGTAATTGACCTATGGCCCTAGCTGCTGTACTCTGAAATCCATCACTGTGTTAAAACCCTACCTCCCAGAAATTGCTCCCAGCCAGTGAGTGAGCACATAGTGAGTCAGCTTGAGGAAAATTCAGAGCCATTTAGGGAGAGAGCCCTAGGGATAAGAAACCTGGAAGGATGGGTAAGCTTGGAGTATCCAAGATAAATGGAGATGTGGGGCATGACAGGATAATTCCTCATGGTTTCTTGGGAAGGGCTAGATGGTCAGTTGTAATTGCAGCTCCCATTCTTGAGACTTATGTGTTGTGTTATAGAACAACAAGTGATGAGAACATCTGGAGCCCACAGAGCTCTGGGAACCCTTCTGCAGGCCTGTTTTGGCCTTTTCAAAGCTAATGGAGAGGAAGTCCTATCAATAACATATTGAGCTCTGTAGGTTTTGCCTACATAGAGTGTTCAATAAACATTTATTATATATCCACTGGGTGACAGACACTGCTAAGAGTTAGAGTCACATCAGTGAATAAGACCCCATACCAATCTTCAAGAACCTTAAAACAGAGAAAGAGAGTAACTCAGAAAAATGCAAAAGCTATTATAATAGGGTGAGAGGAGTCCTCTTGGGGGCATGGATACACACAGGCATAGGGGATCTCAGCCCAACCTTGTGGCTTCTAACCTGACTCTGTCCCAACCCAGTCTTCTAGAAATTTAAGTAATATCTGTAATGCCAGTCCCTCTGTCTGAGCCACCATCACTTGCTGACTGCTGTCCACTGCTGTACTTCTTTTGGCTCACTAGATGCAGGCCTGGGTCCCCTCCTGTTGCCTGCTGCTTAGGTAATGTTGGTAATGTTATTTCTTTAGACATTGTGGTAGATTGTCGAAAATTTAACTATCAACAATTCTTCCTATGCTGTACATGCATGACAATTCCTGTCATCCAGAGATGGAGTCTTTTCCCTTCCTCTTGAATCTGGACTGGCCATGTGACTTGCACTAACCAACAGGATGCAGTGAAGGTAACACTGTGCCCGTTCAAGGCCTATGGCTTAAGAGGCCTGGTATCTTCTGCTTTTGCTCTTCACCTTGACTCATGATGCAAAGAAGTCTAGGCAATCCAATTAGAGCTAGAGTCTATGAAGAGGAGCCATCTGGAGGGTGACTTATGTGCCCAAGCCCACAGTAGGAATCAAAGTTCCATACGTGTGAGTGAAGCCATCTTGGATTTCCAAGCCTATCACCAGATAATGCAGCCATGTGAATGAGCCTAGCCAATGCCATGTGGAGCAGAGATGAGCCAGCCCTCTAAAGTCCCATCTGCAGGTAAACCAAATCAATGCTCATTATTCAAAAGTGATAGAAACTGGTTAGCTATTAAGAAGGCTCATTTTCTCTCTTCCTAGGCACACAACTATACTTATCAGTCTCTCTTGCAGTTAGGGGAGGGCACTTGACTAAATTCTAGACAATGATCCAGGAGAGAAGCCATAAATGTCACTTGCAGGCTTGGCCCCAAAAGATCTCTGACAGAGATTATTTAAATGGTTTTCTCTAACCCAATTTTGATGTAGATGAGTGACCTTGGAAGCCATGTGTTAAAAATGGTAAAGCCACAAGATAGAAGGACCCTGGGCTTCTGAATCCTCTTAGAACAGGGGCCCTCAAACTATGGCTTGTGAGCCACATGGGGCCCGCCGAAAACATTTATCTGGCCCCCCGGGTGTTTTTGCTGCCGCTGTGTGCATAGGAACTTGTTCATAGTTTTTTTTTTAAACTATAGTCCGGCCCTCCAACGGTCTGAGGGATAGTGAACTGACCCCCTGTTTAAAAAGTTTGAGGACCCCTGCCTTAGAAGAAACCCTCCCCATCAATCAGAGATATGTGTTTTGGACTTCAAGTGAGTTAGAAATAATTTTTTGCAAAGTTTGAGTATTACACAGGTTCAGGTTTATATCTTACAGCAGTTAGAATTATCTTCATTTACAAAACATTTCTGATACAAAAAATGCATTTTTAAGATCTTTAAACTGGAACTGAAAACAAAGAGAAATTATTGGATAATGTATTTCTAGACACATTATGGAGAAAAATTAAGCTAAAATAATTAAGAAGTTAAATTAAGCAAACCCATTTAGTTTGGACAGGGCTGACCTGACCCAGGGCTGCCTCAAATAGCACCTTCCTCCTCTTTCTCTGGCTTCCTATAACTGTCATGTCCAGCAGCAAAATCCTTGCCAGCAGCAGGAAATATCTCTGTGGTAGCAACCTTTCAAGCCAGTGGGGCTTGGCATTCTGACCTCTGGGGGTCCCAGCCACCCCTTCCTGACCTGCTGATCAAGCCTGGTGCCCAGATTACCTTAGGGCTTTGTGAAGCCTCTGGTTATTGTGCTGACTCTTCCTTCCTCTTCCAGGCACTTGAATTAGCCAGCAAGATTGGAATCCTGCCCAGTACCCCACCCTTATTTATGGGTAGTTGTTTCCTTATTTCCTCTCCCTTCAACCAGAACAAAACCCTATCCTAAAGCTAAGGTTATCTGCTTGGGACATTACTATCCTGTCTGCCTTTTGCTATTCACTATTCTTCCCCAGGGATGGAGTCTGTTTCTGTGCTCTCAGATGGTTGGAGTCTTCACCAATGACAGAAGTTCAGGAAATACCTTCCCAAGCCCTAAGGCTTTGACCAACTTCTGAAGTTCCTTTTGAGACTCACCTAAAAAGTTCTTGAAGAAGGATAAGGCTGCAGTGCCTTATGTAGTGCCTGGGCCTTTGGATGGCTTTTGTTTGGTACCTGGTCATTTTCTCATGTTAAAATTTCACCACTTCCTGTGGGCCCAGTGCAATTGAGTAACTAACTCATAAGACTGCATGCTTGAGTCTACACAAATGATGTCATCGTGCTAGTATCTTAGTCCCTTTCTTCTCTTTCCATTCTTGTCCAGCCTTCTCACAGAGTCCTCATCCATTCCCACCAATTTATCTGACAGTCACCTCATGCAGTGTCTTTATTTTGTTATGCCTTGTAGTAGTCACTACTGATACTCCTACTCACATCCTCATGGCCCATTCTAAGGTTTCCTGCAACTGAGATTATCAGTTTTCACGTGCATGCATTCTGACTACTTCTCACCTCAAGCACCTGTATCTCTCTGCTTCTCTGCCTCTGGGATTTCATTAGCCCAAAGGAGTTTGCTAGGCCTCTCCGAAAGGGCTGGGGATTTAAAGTCCAAATAGGGCCAATTTTTAACCAATACAGGATAAGAGTTAGTGGACTACATATCCCAGCTTCCTCAGTGAAACAATTCTAAGGGGTATTGTAGTGGGTTGAATTCTCCCCCTCCTCCCCAAAAATAATATATACAACTGGAACCTCTGAGTGTGAACTTATTTGAAAAGGGTCTTTATATATGTAAATATATAAATAAGGATCTCAAGATGAGATCATCCTGGATTAGGGTAGTCCTTAAATCCAATGACAAGTGTCTTGTAGAAGAAGAGAAGGCATGGAGGAATAAGGTGACACAAAGACAAATGCAGAGATTGGAGTAATGCATCTATACAATAAAGAATGACAAGGATTGCGGCAGCCACCAGAAGTTAGGATAAAGTCATGGACCAGGTTCTCCCTCAGTGCCTTCAGAGGGAACCAAGTCTGATAACACATTGAATTCAGACTTTTGGCCTCCAAACCTGTGATAGAATACATCTCTGTTGTTTTAACCCACCAATTTTGTTGTTATTTCTTACAGCAGTCCTAGGAAACTAATATAGGTGCTCTATACAATTTATTTGAGTTCCTAGGGGTCTGAGCTTCAGTTGCCTGCAGGGACAACCCAGTTATTAATGTGTCTTTCATTGGCCTCTTTTTCCTGTCTTACTTTTCCCACTCCCTCATTTGAGCTTATGGGCTCTGAGTTCTCATCTCAAGGTCTGCTTTGGAGAGAACTACAAATTAGACATGTATATTGTAGGAAGTGTTTCTGCCAATAACTTAAGATCTGACTACTAATATTATTACAAGGGTTTGCTGCCCTCTCTGAAAACGTGGGTTAACTCACTTTACCCTCTTTTCTTCTCCCCTTCTCTATTTCCTTCTTTTATGTCTGTTTCTTTTCTTTCAGTTGGTGGTTTTGATTCATTTATTCCAACTGTATGGTTGGACAGAGGATTCATTTATTCCTTGGGAGAGAGGAGGGAGGGAGAGAGGAGAGAAGAGAGAGGAGAAAAGAGAGAGGAGAGAAGAGAGAGAGAGAGAGAGAGAGAGAGAGAGAGAGAGAGAGAGAGAGAGAGAGAGAGAAAGGTTTGGCATCTAGAAATGTTCTGAGAAATCCCATTTCCTCTGGAAACAAATAAAGACCCTTATATCTTTTCTATGGTACTTTCAGTTCCTTTACCTCCAAAGAATCTCAAAGCTATAATCTTTCAAAAGCAATCCATGATCTCAGCACTTTAGGCTTTCAAGCTTGAACTATGTATTTCATCTATTCTAGTAAGGTCATACTGGGACCTCCCCAAATCATGTAGACTTCCCTCTAGGTCTATTTGACCTTTGAGTTCCAGCCATGTTCACCACTGGCCCAGCCTGCTACTGACAGAGTAATGGGTGGGACAAATGTGTTTGTTCCTCTTTATGCATCTGAAGCACATTCTAAAGCAGTGAGATTTGGGCATTAGTTGCTGACCTTCATTATTTGAGTTGTCTGCTCTTCTCTGTCAGAACTCATTGTAGATATTTAAAATGAACTGCTAGTTTCACATAAAAGGTAGGAAAATCTACAGTCAGATAGTAGTCCAAAGGCTATTCATTTCACCTGTCATCCATTTTCTTGTTCAGGTGAGAAATATGTATTTTTCCCTTTTTATTTTGATTTTTTTTACATCCTAATTCAAAACTTGGACTAATTAATCTACTCTGATACCATTTTGATGTCCCACATATAGAATTCTTGACTCTTGGATAGAGTGAAAAAAGACCTGGGTAAGAAAGTAGAAAGATATTCTTGGATATTTAAAAGTTAAATCTAGAAAGGATCTAAAAGATAACATAATCCAACCACCTTTCTTTATAGATGAAGAAACTGAGACTCAGAAAGGTGAAATGACTTTCCTACTGTGAAATGACTAACCATAAATTGAGTTGCAGAGCTTGGAGGAGAAATGCAACCCTATAGGCTATAGTGCTTGCTAAGTGCTTCCATGACTGACTGGGTTGGGGTTGAAAAGCAATGCTTTTCCAGAATCTCCAACTGTCCAGACTGAGACTGCTGTTTGCTAAGTCAGCCTTATTACTTCCTTCTTCCAACTGTGCTTTAAACATCTCTTCTTGTATTCTCATTTTTTAAAAAAATATATTTTATTGATATTTTACAGAGAGGAAGGGAGAGAGATAGAGAGATAGAAACATCGATGAGAGAGAAACATCGATCAGCTGCCTCCTGCACATCCCCACTGGGTATGTGCCTGCAACCCAGGTACATGACCTTGACCAGAATCGAACCTGGGACCCTTGAGTCTGCAGGCCGACGCTCTATCCACTGAGCCACACCGGTTAGGGCATGTTCTTATTTCTTAACAGAGTCATTATTCAAGTCAATAGGGAGCTCGCTTTCTGTTGTCTTCAGGTTCCCTTTGCAAAACATAAAGCAGTAAACATTTTTAAAATCTAGTTTTAGATAAACCTACCATTAACTGGACATTTTCCTTAGAATTGCCCCAGAATGCTTTGACTATTTTTGGCCAATGTGGGGACAATGACTCACACTGGGTATTCCATTACCAATGCCCCTGTTCACTGAGGGCAGAGCAGAGGTTTTCTTCTAGCCTAAAACAGGGAGGCGCCATCCATTTGTTAAAATGAAATAAATATTCTCTGCAGCTTGGGTTCCCAGGCAGTAGACAAGCCAAATACATGCAGAATTTCTCTTTTACCCTCCAATTCTATGGTTTCAGACAGCATACAATATCTATCCATTGTCTAACACAGCCCATTAGCCACCTGGCTGACAGAAAATAATCTTAAATGGCCACTTTGAAGATGGGTCAGCCTAATGCTTTTATTCTCATAGGTTTCAATATTAATAGAAAACTATACTTAGCATTTATAAAACCTTGTCAGTCAAAATTCAGGAGCTGAACTGAGTCACAATCCTTTTTCGCTAAGAGGAGAAGTGGCACCTGGATATTGTGATTTTTATTGTCATTATTAATATTATTTTTGAGAACACAGTACAATGACATCCCAATTTTTTTAGTATTGACTTATTTTTTTAATTAAAAGCCTATGAAAATTGCCAGCTGTGCATGCAGCCTTTGAGCTCCACTTTTCTCATCTATTAAAAGTGGACAATAATATCCACCTGGTTGAGTTATGAGGGTTAAACAAGAAGGCATTTGTAAACTGATTAACTGATATAAAAGTAGAGTTTCTCAAAGGTAACAAGATCTTTTTCCCCCCTCCTTTCTGATAGTCAGTCTTGACCCCCTCCCACAAAGTTCAAAGATAGATCTTAGACAACCATGACAGGTAACACATAGGTTTTCTAATAGTGAGAGGAGAGTAAATTTTGTTGAATAAATTGAAATGAAGCGCCAAGTGACATCTTTCTTTAGATTGGGCTACAGAACTGTCTCTCTATTGAAGGTCATTGACCCACACACACACAAAAAATCAATCCAAGTCTCTGACCCGCAATGTAAATTAGCATTCTTTTAGATAAAGACATAAGAAAGGTTAAACTCATATTATTTTAAAAATCAAGGAAAAGTGTTTCTCCTTTCAATATGTCTGAGTAAGTTCCTACTAAGCTACCCCTCCCATAGATAACACCTATAAACTTTGGAAAAAATATTTTTAAAAAACCCATGCTCTAGCTGGTTTGGCTCAGTGGATAGAGTGTCGGCCTGTGGACTGAAGGGTCCCAGGATCCATTCCAGTCAAGGGCATGTACCTCAGTTGCAGGCTCCTTCCCCACTCCAGCCCTGGTCAGAGCACATGCAGGAGGCAACCAATCGATGTGTTTCTTTAACATCAATATTTCTGTATTTCCCTCTCTCTAAAAATCAATGGAAAAATATCCTCAGGTGAGGATTAAAAATAAAATAAAACAAAAAATAAAATGAGGTGACAGGAGAAGATTTGACTTTGGGTGGTGGGCACATGGTCCTATATACAGATTTTGTAAATTAGTAATCCACACATGAAACCTATATGTTCATATTGACTAATGTCACCCCCAATAAAAAGTAATAATAAAGTAATTTTTAAAAATAAATAAAAACAGCCCTAGCCGGTTTGGCTCACTGGATAGAGCATTGGCCTGCGAACTGAAAGGTCCCAAGTTCGATTCTGGTCGAGGGAACATGCCTGGGTTGTGGGCTCGATCCCCGGTGGGGGACTTGCAGGAGGCAGCCGATCCATGATTCTCTCTCATCATGGATGTTTCTATCTCTCTCTCTCTCTCTCCCTCTTCCTTCCTCTCTGGAGTCAATAAAAAATATTAAAAAAATAAAAATAAATAAAAACAATAAGCTCAAAGAAACAATAACTCATTATTAACATTGTTCTTTGCAGAGTAAACATAATAAAATAATAAAATTAAATAAAATTAAAATTAAAAACAATCCAGATACCACCTGAAAATCCCAGAGTGTGAAGAAGAAAATAAGCAGATCTTGCAGGGGAATCAATTTTGAGAAGCAAGGAAAAAACATGAAATAAGTTTCTGCTTTTTATAGCTTTTAGTCTCAGGTTAGGCTATAGCTAACAACACAAATGAGGCTGCCAAAAGTCAGATAAAAACCAAGTTTTTCCAGCCTGAAGAGTTAGGGGCAACCTATATCCACCACCACTACGATGTGAGAGAAAAATCCTAGAAAGGATTCTCCAGAGAAATGTAAGTCTAAGTTTTGTGTATATATCCTTTGCCCAAATCTCCAGCTAATCCTTGAACTACATGCACAGGGAAGATACAAAATATCCCAGCTAAGGACAAAGTGCTTATATTGAAATTTGAGCTACCACTTAAGAGATAGAGCTTTCAGTGTGAGCCCAACCAACTCAATTTCCTGCTTAAAAAGAGGATATAACAATGTCCAAGATATAATACAAAATTACTTGACACATGAAGAATCAGGAAAATGTGACTCATTCCCAAGAGAAAAGACAATCAATGAAGACTAATGTCATGGCAACCCAAATGTTTGAATTAGCAAACAAGGATTTTAAACTAGCTCATATAACAATATTCAATAACTTAAAGGAAAACATGTTTGTAATACTAAAAAGATAGAAAATCTTCACATAGAAACTATGAAAGGGACCAAATAAAAAATCTAGAACTAAAATGCACAATATTTGAAGCAAAAGTTCAGAAAAAGATATCAAACTTTATTTAAAATGATTTCTAAATATATTTGCTTCATATTATGTTATTTAAAGTTATGATAGAGTGAGCAAAAGAAAGAAGGAAGAGGCAGAGAGGCAGGGGAAGCTAGAAGGACAGTTGGAAGAAGTAAGAAAAGGGGTATGACAAAGGCAGTTTCCATAAAATAAGAAATATGAAGAGAAGATAGAGAGAGGGGATAGACTGAAGCAGGGTGAGGGAAATACAGGAAGATAGATTTGAGAAGAAAGAATTACAAAATCTTTTTTTTTCCTAACTGAATTTTATCTATTTATCTAGTTTAATATTGCAAAACTTATGGGGAAAACAGATACACAGGAATAGTAAGCAAAATCCTTTAGGTTAGTCAAAGAGTCTTCAAATGGCTCTGTAAGAGAACGCTCAACTCTCCCACATGCTACTCTGGTGCTGAGTTTGTGCTTAGGTTGTGCTTACCTGGCCTTGACCCAGGTGTGGCTGGAATACTGCATTCTTTCATTTTTTTAAAAAAATTCCCCCCCCCCCTCCTCCTCCTTCCTCTTTCTTCTCCCCTTCTCCCTTTCCCTCCCCCTCTTCCTCCCCCTTCCTCTTCTTCTTTCTCTTCTTCTATTTGCAAGGCAAATATCTTTACTTCTACAGAAGGGTGCAAATGCACATGGTCTGGTAGCACACGCATACTGAGCGGGTGGACTGCTCGGGCTTTTATTTCTGACACACAGATCTGTACCTCACCCTTGGTTGGAGCTTAGGCTCCCAATCTTGCACAACTAGCTAATTTAAAGGGAGGGTTGACTTTTACCATTTCAAAATGGTGGCTGCCTAAACTCAATTCTTTTTTCCCCCTCCAAATTCTTTATTGTTTAAAGCAGTGGTCACCAATCTTTCGGACCTCATGGACCACTGGATGTGACCACTGCTCCAAAGGTTTCCTTAAGGCAGCAGTCGCCAACCTTTTGGACCTCACAGACAACCAGTGGTCTGCAGACCACCAGTTGGTGACCACTGGTTTAAAGTATTATATATGTCTTCATTTTTCCTCATTGTCCTCTCCCGGGCCCTTTCCACCCCCCAGCACATGACCTCACCGCCCTAGTGCCTGTGTCCATGCATGCATACAAGTCCTTTGGTTGATCTCTCCTGCCCCCCCGCCACCCCGCCCTGCTGCCACCTTCCCTCTGAGGTTTGATGGTCTGTTCAATGCTTCTCTGTCTCTGGATCTATTTTTGTTCATAAGTTTATGATGTTTATTATATTCCACAAATGAATGAGATCATGTGATGCTTATCTTTCTTTCACTGGCTTATTTCGCTTAGCATAATGCTCTCCAGTTCCATCCATGCTGTTGCAAATGGTAAGAGTTCTTTCTTTTTTACAGCAGCATAGTGTTCCATTGTGTAGATGTAACACTGTTTTTTAATCCACTCATCTGCTGATGGGCACTTAGGCTGTTTCCAAATCTTAGCTATTGTAAATTGTGCTGCTATAAACATAGGGGTGCATATATCCTTTCTCATTGGTGTTTCTAATTTATTCAGATATATTCCTGGAAGTGGGATTACTGGGTCAAATGGGAGTTCCATTTTTATTGTTTTGAGGAAACACCATACTATTTTCCACAGTGGCTGCACCAGTCTGCATTCCCATCAGCAGTGCAAGAGGGTTCCTTCGCCAGCACTTTTTGTTTGTTGATGGTAGCCATTCTGACAGGTTTGAGATAATACCTCATTGTTGTTTTGATTTGCATCTTTCAGATGATTAGTGACTTTGAGCATGTTTTCATATGTCTCTTGGCCTTCTGTATGTCCATTATTGAAAAGTATTTATTTAGGTACTTTGCCCATTTTTTGATTGTATTGTTTATCTTCCTTTTGTTAAGTTGTATGCGTTCCCTATAAATTTTGGACACTAAACACTTATTGGAGATAATGTTGGCAAATATGTTCTCCCATGCAGTGGGCTTACTTGTTTTGTTTTGTTGATGGTTTCTTTTGCTGTGCAGCTCTTTATTTTGATGTAGTCCATTTGTTTATTTTCTCCTTAGTTTCCATTGTCCCAGGAGTTGTATTGGTAAAGATATTGGTATGATATATGTCTGATATTTTGTTGCCTATGGATTCATCTAAGATTTTTATGGTTTCCCATCTTATGTTTAAGTCCTTTATCGATTTTGAGTTCATTTTTGGGTATGGTGTAAGTTGGTGGTCTAGTTTCTTTATTTTCTTTTTTTTTGCATGTATCTGTCCAATTTTCCAACACCATTTATTGAAAAGACCATCTTGACTCCATTGTATGCTCTTGCCTCCTTTGTCAAATATTAATTGAGCATAATGGTTTCGGTTGATTTCTGGGTTCTCTGTTCTGTTCTATTGGTCTATATGTCTATTATTGTGCCAGTACCAGGAAGTTTTGAGAACAGTGGCTCCATAATGTAGTTTGGTATCTGGTATTATGATACCACTTTGTTCTTCTTTCTCAGGATTGCTTCAGATATTTGGGATCTTTTTTTATTCCATATGAATTTTTGGAGAGTTTGTTCTGGGTCTGTGAAAAATGCTATTGGTATTTTAATGGGGATTGCATTGCATATAGTTTGCTTTGGGTAGTATGGACCTTTTAATGATGTTGATTCTGCCAATCCATGAACACGGTATATTCTTCCATTTGTTTATGTCTTCATCTATCTCTTTTTAAAATGTCCTGTAGTTTTCTGAATACAGGTCTTTTACCTCATTAGTTAAGTTTATTCCTAGGTATCTTAAGTTTGTTTTTGGTTTTTTTTTGCAATGGTAAATGGGATTTTTTTGTTTGTTTTCTTCCTCAGAGTTCATTATTGGTCTATAAGAATGCCTCTAATTAAACTGTGGTACATCTACACAATGGAATCCTACACAGCTGTAAAAAGGAAGGAATGCTTACCATTTGCAACATCGGATTTTGTCAAATGCTTTTTCTGCATCAATGGATATGATTATATGGGTTTTTATCTCTCAGTTTGTTTATATGGTGTGTCACATTTATTGATTTGCAGATAATGTACCCTCCTTGCCACTCAGAATGAATCCCACTTAGCTATGGTGTATGATCTTTCTAATGTAATGCTGGATTTGATTTGCTAGGATTTTGTTGAGGATTTTAGCATCTATGTTCATCAGGGATATTGGCCTGTCATTCTTTAAAAAAAAAAAAGAAATCACAAAATCTTGAATTTTATAAAGTACATTACATTTCTTTTCATGTGGTGTGAGATGGAGAGATTTATGAAAGAGCTGAAATATGGCCTTTAATCTCCTTTAAAATGGCCATAAAATGCCAATTATCTACACTAATAAAAGAAAAAGATGCTAATTGACTGTAACTTCACTACACCTAAGCCACGCCCATCAGCCAATCAGAGCGACTATATGCAAATTAACCCAACCAAGATGGCAGCCAGCAGCCACGGAGCTGGAGCAAGCAGGAGGCTTGGTTGCCCTGGCGATGGAGGAAGCCAAGCTTCCTGCCTGCTCTGGCCAGCTGCGGCCTCCGCAAAAGGCAATGAAGTTTCGATTATAGAACCTAAATAAATCCCAGATATCTGCTTCCAGTCCGCCTCCACTGGGAGCTTAGGTGGCTGGGGGCCGTGGCCAGCCTGCAAACAGCCATCAGCTCCTCACCCAGACTGGCCAGGGACCCCAGCAGGACCCTCCACCCTGATCGGGGACCCCCTTCAGGGCAAACCAGCCAGCCCCCACCCATGCACCAGGCCTCTATCCTATATAATAAAACAGTAATATGCAAACTGACCCTAACAGCAGAGCAACTGGGAATCACTGGTCACTATGACACACACTGACCACCAGGGGGCAGACGCTCAATGCAGGAGCTGTCCCCTGGTAGTCAGTTGCTCCCACAGGGGAGCTCTGCTCAGCCACAAGCCAGGCTGATGGCTGCCAGTACAGCGATGGTGGTGGGAGCCTCTCCTGCCTCCTCAGCAGCGCTAAGGATGTCCGACTGCCACTTAGGTCTGCTCCCCGCTGGCAAGTGGACATCCCCCGAGGACTCCCAGGCTGCCAGAGGGATATCTGACTGCCAGCTTAGGCCCAATCCACTGGGGAGCGGGCCTAAGCCAGCAGGTGGTCATCCCCCGAGGGGTCCCAGACTGTGAGAGGGCACAGACTGGGCTGAGGGACCTTCCCGAGTGCACAAATTTTTGTGCACCAGGCCTCTAGTCTATATATAAAAGCCTAAGTAACTGTCTGTCCATTCGACCATTTGTCCGGGTGCTATTATGTGTAAGGACCACCAGGCAGCAGAAGCTCCAACCAGTAGAGGAGGGAGTCTGATTTCTTCTGGAATCAGCCGTAGATTAGGTTGTTGCTAGGGCACTGTTGGCCCCGAATCTGGTTCACATGCACACCGTACCCAGAGAGGAGGGAGGGGGGAGCCTCATTCCTTGTAGAACTGGCCATGGGTTAGGTTGCTGCTGGGGCACTGTTGGCCCTGAATCTGCTTCACCTGCACCCCAGACCCAGAGATCAGTTTTGGCCTGATCCCCGCAGGCCAGGCCGAGGGACCCTACCGGTGCACGAATCTGTGTACTGGGTCTCTAGTTGTTTAATAATTATGAATCAAACTTACAAACATGTCACTTTTAATTATTTCTTTGGCTTTAATGGAGGAACCTTAAGTCACAGTCACCTAAGCAGAAGTTAGATTCTTCATCTTCACACTATGCAAACCACAGAGCACTCGAGTCCCATTTAATTCCTTTGATAACTGACTGAGGAAATACCAGCAAGATGGGTCCTCTGAAATGACTCCTGCTCACTTCTGTGAGTAGGACTGGCAAGGAACTGCATATCCAAGGGATATAAGGGTGCTTAGGAGTCTGAGAGGAAAGCCCTGTCTAATGCAACATCAACTATGATGTTGTATATTTTCTTTGCTCATACTCTCTTGGCACAAAGTTGACTGCCAATAAATCTTTCAGGGGGCAATTTGTAGTTTAATAGGGACTATGCTAAGTGGAAAAACTATTACTTACTTAAAGATACTAATTTTTAATGGTAGAATTTCAGAAAAAGATAATTTTGATTGAGTGAGAGAAGACATCTCTGAGAAGACAGCCACTGTCACCAGGACCTGGAGATCAAGTTGGAAAATGACCAAGTGACCCAAAGGCATTGTCCAACCTAGTTTGGTTTAGCAAGTCTACTTATATCACTTATAATGAAAACCAACTGAGCAATTTCTAATTATCCTATTCTAGTATCACTTTTTGGATTCAGAAGCAGACATTAGATTGATATTGTTATATCTTTTATTTTCCATTCTATTAAACTGTTAATCCTTCCTAAATATGAATATTTTCCTGCTTACATCCTGGCAACATTATTCTTTTTTCTGAATTGGTTGTGATATTTCTGTAAAATATTTTTTATTACAAGCCATTTTGTATTTGCTTTAGAAAAGTAATAGCAATTAGTCTGTAATGTCACTAATGGGGGAAAAAGTTAATGGGAATTTCAGCATCATACAATATCAACAAAAATAAAGGGAGCTTGCTGGTTTACATTTATTCACTAAACTGTGTTTGCTCAGAGCGATGAATTCAGGAAAGGTTTCACGATAAGGAAAGGAACAATGAGGGAATCAAGCTGGCAGAGTAGGTAAATCTTGAACTCACCTCCTCCCACAAACACATCAAAATTACAACTAAATTATAGAATGACCATCACTGAGCATCTCAGGAACAAGGGGTCCACACTGGGCTCCCCAGCCTGGGGTACCTGTGCCAGGAAGAGTAGTCCAATAACATCTGGTTTTGAATGTAAGTGGGGATTAAGAACATGAGAGTAGAAAGGCAGTAGGAGACCAAAGCGTAATATTTAGAGGGTTCACATACAAACTTACTTGCTACAAGCCCCAGTGCAGGGCAGAAGCTTAAGAAAAACTTGGGGCATATGAGAGGAATTAAATTGATTAATTCATGGAAATGGCTCAAGGGGCAGGGATTGGGGAAACTTTCTCAAGGAACAGAAGGGCTGTTTGCTCCTTTCATGAGCTTTTCTGCCATTTAGCTAAACTGGCACAGGTGGACACAAAATCTGTCATTCCCCATTAACCTGGCTAACAATGTTCCCCCCACCCCAGCATCTCCCTGAGACCCAGCCCCACCCAACCTGCTAAATCAGGTAGAGTCTAGTCCAGAGACCCCAGGCCCTGCTCATAAGCAATGGTTGGCCTCAATGCTCACTGAAGTCTCTCTCAAGGGCTCTCAATTTCTACACAAGTGGCAGCTAGTCTTGGCTTGTACTGTTGTCTCTCCCAAATACCCTCAAGTCCAGTAAAAGTAGCAAATAGCCTTGGCTTGCAGCACAACATTTTCCAAGTTCCCTCAAGCTTGACACAAATGGTAGCTGTCCTCGGTTCAAATTGTTCCTCCAACCAAGTGGCCCCAAACCCAGCACAAGTGGTGACTGATCTCAACTTGTATCATAGCTCATACCAAATGGGCCCAAGTCCAGCACAAGCAGTATCCAGCCTTGGCCCACACCAGAGCCCCATCTAAGTAGCTCCACAACTGACACATATACAGGCAGCCTTGAATGGCACTGGAGACTTGTTAAAGTGACTCCCCCTCTGTGGAATCAGCCTCTGCACAACAGTGCATCTGCTGAAGTCACAAATCCTCAAAGCTAGTCAGTCTGAAGGTCAACCCCATAAATTGATGTGCCAGTAGCAATCTCAGGCCAACTGCAATATGAGGGCAACTCACAGAGGAGACACTCCTGGAGTGCCTGGCTCTGGTTTCCAGTGGTGGCTGGGGGAGGGGGGGGGTGGGCCAATGGGCCCCACAGAATACCTTATACATAAGGCCAATCTTTCAAGACTGGGAGATGTAGCAGATTATATATCCTCAGCCAAAAGGAAGATAACAAGAAATTTCCTCTAAATGAAAGGACAGGACAAATCTGAAAAACAACTAAATGAAATGAAGACAAGCAATCTACCAGATAAAAAGTTCAAAACAATGGTTATAAGAATGCTCAACGAACTTGGGAGAAGAATACACAAACTCAGAACTTCAACAAAGAGACAGAAATACACCGAGTGGCCAGATTATTATGACCACCCCATCAGTACTTCGTTGGGCCACCTTTTCCCTTCAATACTGTGGCAATTCTTCTTGGAATTGACCCCACAAGATGTTGAAAGGTGATGCGAGGAATCTGACACCATGCCTGATGAATAGCACTGTCCAGTTCTGTGAGATTTGATGGTTGTGGAACCAGCTGCCTGATGGCTCTTTTAACTTCGTCCCACAAATGCTCAATTGGATTGAGATCTGGTGATTGTGGGGGCCACCTAAGCAAGGTAAAGTCTCCCTCATGTTCTTGAAACCACTCCTGCACAATACGAGCACCATGGCATGGCGCATTGTCTTGTTGGAAGAAGCCATCTCCATTGGGATACGCCATCAATGTGACAGGATGAACTTTATCAGCAACAATACTTAGGTACTTAGGTATGTTGTGCTATTCAGAGGTTCCACACAAAGCACCCAGATCATGCCAGGAAAACATGCCCCAAACCATAACACTGCCCCCACCAGCGGGAAGGGCTGCCCTCATGCATGTGGGGTGCATGCTTTCATGCTGTTTCTGCAAAATTCTCACTCTGCCATCTGCATAATGCAACTGGAAACGTGATTCATCGGACCCCATGACTTTTTTTCCAATGCTCGACTGTCCAATCCTTGTGTTCCTGTG
>NW_006293003.1:790888-809943 GCF_000327345.1 Myotis davidii
AGAACCAATTAGAATAGAAATGAAGACTATAATAACTGAAATGAAAAACTTACTACAGCAAATCAACAGTAGATTAGGTCACACAGAAGAATGAATCAGTGATCTGGAAGACAAGGTAGTGGAACACACACAATTGGAAGAGCAACAAAAAAAAAGAATTTTAAAAATGAGGTGATTTAAGGAACCTCTGGGATAACATCAAGCATACCAGCAATCACAACATAGGGGCCCAAGAAGGGAAAAGAGAGAAGGATATAAAACATATTTGATGAAATAATGACTAAAAACTTTCCTAGTCTCAGGAAGAAAATAGACAAACAGGTCCTGGAAGCACAGAGTTCCAATCAAGATGAACCCAAAAAAGCCCACACCAACACACATCATAAATAAAGTGCCAATAGTTAAGGATAAAGAGAGAAACTTATAAGAAGCAAGTGAAAAACATCTAGTTTTACAAAGAAGCCCTGTAAGGCTATTAGTTGATTTGTCAAGAGAAACTTTGCAGGCCCTAAGGGAATGACATGTTATATTCAAAATGATGAAAGAAAGAAAAAACTCTAAACAAGAATACTCTACACAGCAAGGTTATTATTTAGAATTGAAGGAAAGATAGTTTCCCAGACAAGCAAAAGTTAAAGGTGTTTATCGCTACTAAATTGGCATTATAAGAAGTTCAAGGGACTTCTTTAAGTGAAAAAAGCCAAACTAAAAATAAGAAAATATAGAAAAGTCTTAGTCATAAAGAAAAACACTTAGTAAATGTAGTGGTTCAACCAATTGTAAATCTAGTACAGAGGTTTAAAGACAATAATAAGCTGATATGTAAACACAATAATAAATTAGCAGATATATATACAAAAGATGTAAAATAGGTTGACAGAAACATAAATGTTGGGGGTGAATAAAAATGTAGGGCTTTTAGAATGTATTTGAACGTAAGTGACCCCCAACTTAGAATAGACTGCTGTAAATCCAGCTTTGTATATATAAATTTCATGGTAACCATGAACCAAAACCTATAATAGATACACAAAAATAAAGAAAAGGGAATTAAAACAAATCACTATAGAACAGTGGTTCTCAACCTTCCTTATGCTGCGACCCTTTAATAGTTCCTCATGTTGTGGTGGCCCCCAATTTCATTGTTACAAATTGAACATAATTAGAGCATAGTGATTAATCACAAAAACAATACGTAATTATATATGTGTTTTCCAATGTTCTTAGGCGACCCCTGAGAAAGGGTCGTTCAACCCCCAAAGGGGTCGCGACCCACAGGTTGAGAACCACTGCTATAGAAAGTCATCATTGTGCAAGAGAAGAGAGCAAGAGAAGAAGAAAGGAACAGAGAACCACAAAACAACCAGAAAACAATTAATAAAATGGCAATAACTACATACCTATTAATAACTACTTTAAATGTAAGTGGGCTAAATGCCCCAATCCAAAGGCATACTTTGGCTGAATGAACCTGATACCAAAATCAAACATATTACAAAAAAAAAGAATATTATAAGCCAATAACCCTAATGAACATAGATGAATAATATTAGAATGTTGATAGGATTACAGCCAAGTCACTCATACCACAGGACAGCCTCCTTTTTTATTGATATGTCCAAGTTCCTCGGATCTGTTGTCATAATTCTTTTTAGTTATTTCTCATTAGAGTATAACAGTCTTTCAATAAATATTTAATTTATGAACAAATAATTGTGTGAATGGTTCATTGAGTCATATCAACCTGATAAACCTAAGAATGACTATGATGGTGTCTTCAATATCCTATGTAAAAATCCCATTACAATTAGAAAAAATATTGTTACATTACTTGCAGTAATCTAACAATATGAATAAATTTGTTAATGTGGTTGTTATGTCATGACTTTATTAGTTTATTTTCTAGTAAGGGAGTCTTGGAAATAATAAAAATTATAGACTTTAAAATCTAAATTTGAGCCCAGTCTATTAAAAGTATCTACTTCAAGTTCTAAATCTGGATGACACAAAAATAGTGTTCTAATATCTTCAGTCAATGAAAAATTAAGGGTGAAATATTTCATTTGACAATTTATGTACATTCTAGCTGGTCTAACCAACTCAGAATGCAGTTCATTTAATAAGTTTTCTCATTTGAAGTTACTGCATATTTCCCCCTTTCTGACTGAACCTTTCTTGGCAACCAAGACACTTTACTGTCAATATTAGTTTTAATTTAGTGACGTTGAAATCATTGCCACATAGGCCAGCCATGAATTCTAATAGAAACAAATGTTATTGAAAGAACCAAACTTAAATACCTATCTCATAAGCAGCATCTGTCACTGGTATGGGTCCTATATTAGATGACTAAGCAGGGTTAGGGAGAAGGAAGGAGACAGAAAAGAGACCATCTGTCCTCAAGTTGCAAGCATAATAGGTAAGAAGATACCCATGCATGAAAACATTCCTACCACACAAACTAACATAGAAGATGAAAAAGTTTAGTGTAAAGATGACCTCAGTAGACTGTAGAAGAATTGAGGTGTTATTCTACCACTACCACTGCTTGGTTGTATGTATAATCTTAGGTGAATCTCATCAACTCTTAGAGGGTGCCAATTTTCCCATATGGTGAACTAGAGGAGTTCAAAGTTTTCTTTCATATGAGTACTATATACTCCAGTTATGGTGGTTGCCACCCCTTTGGCTGATTCAAAGAGAGAAAGGGTCCATTTGCAAAGGGAGCTAAAGCTCAAGGGTCATTATGCAGAGAGAAGTCACATAGGACCAGATGTCCCTCATGAGAGTCAACATTATGAGGAAGAAGGAAATGTGAGCAAGCAGAATCCATAAGCCAAGGATTAAAAGGTGACAAGAATGTTTATAAAGAGAGGAGAATGGAACTAAAATGGGCTTTTGTTGAGCCCACAAACCCCTGTTCTTAAGAGTTATATATTCACTAGCTTTAGAGCCTCCTCTCAACTTTCTGCACTTCACAAGGCCTATCCATATAGCATTTTCTATTCACAAATATCTTTATATCCTTCAGATAATGTTCAGGTAAACTTACTCAATTGTTGCTTCTTGAAACTCAGAAGAACCTAACTAGACCAGGAGCTTGAAGTCCACAATTCTATGAAATTTTAAAGGCTATGTGGTACAAACTGTATGATAGACACAAAAAATAAGATATAATTTAAGTCATGAGAACATGAAAACCAATAGCTAGTTAAAATCCAAATGAAAACAGATGATGAACTTTAATACATTTGTTCATGTGGACATGGACATGATCCCAGTGGTTGCTACCCATGACAAAAGACAAAAGGACACAGCATGCAGATCTGAATCAGCCACCAGAGGGAGTATAAACAAATCCACAAATAGGCTAACCGCTGTGGTCGGCAAACTCATTAGTCAACAGAGCCAAATATCAACAGTACAATGAGTGAAATTTCTTTTGAGAGACAAATTTTTTAAACTTAAACTATATAGGTAGGTACATTGTTATTAACTTAATTAGAAGCCTCCCTTCTCACATTTCTCCTGGGTGACAGAATTTCCACCAAGTATGTTCTATCAGCTGTTGTTCATCCCAAGCAAACTGCACCTAGCTGGAGACAAGTGTGGGTCCCAAACAGGGAAGCACTTGTTCAGACCTCAAAGCATCCAATGTCAACTACATTGTGGTTTTGCAATTTCTCACCACATTTTGTTCAGGTAGGGAATGGTCTCTTTTGCACAACATAGGCAGTATGCATCTGAAGAACCTTCTGTGTTCTAAAGATTGTTTACAAGTTGTTTAGAACATAGAGAATGCCTTGTCCCGCAGAGATGATATAAGGACTCCTTGGGTTTTCAAACTAGCCCTGCTATGTTACTTAAACCTTGATCAAACTGAACCAACAGAGCCAACACTGCTATCCTACTGGGGAACTGAATAACCATTTAAAATGTTGCTGAGATAATGCACTTGAGCTCAAGGACCTAGCATTACCTTCTCCAGGCAGTGTTTCTTGATAACCTCTTTGCCCTGGATGAAACTGATGGCTTCCCTCTCCGTGTCTTCTTCCATCCCTGGAAACCCTGGTCTTGTATATCTTTCTTTCATAACATCTACAATACTTTATGAAAACCATGTTTGCCTATGTCTCACTCTATACTTTTCTGAACCTAAGACTGCCTTGTAGGCAGGATAGTTATCTGTTCTTTATTCCTGTGTGCTGGGCACAGAACATGCACTAAAGATACATTTAGTCGAAGGGCATGGTGGTGAGATCCCATCACATCCACTCTCATACCTGCTTTAAAGTCCCTTTCCATCATCACTCTAATGCTTATCTTTCATCCTTTAAGGAGAACCTAGGAGGATTGAACTTGAGGCAAGGAGTAAGAAGACTCCAGAGATTTTCCCCTTGGAGGACAGGAATCATCTTTTCTGTTCCTTAGAAATGGCGGGGGAGTGGGGGTGAGAGGGAGAGAAGGGTTCAGAAAGAGGACCCAGCGGCTTTTCCGCTGATCTCTCCATTGGGCCTTATTGGGGCAGGACAGTAGCATTGATTCCATAGCTCTGGGTCCCCACTTTGGCTCTAACAGAAGGGAAGACCGAGGTTCTGAAAAATAAAGAAAAGAAATAGCCTTTCGCATGTTCAGAGAGAGCGAAATCTTTGACTATCTACTCATCGAGGGGAATCATAATTTGGAGAGTACAAAAATCTTATATGTTCAGTGTTAGAATTCATGAAATAACCATTGAAGTTTTGGATCTGCCACGCACCAGTTCTGAGGCCACACACTATCTCTTTCAGAAAATGGTGTATTTGGGGCTACTGAGTTCAATGCTATACTTTTGCAGCAAACTTATCTTTCCATTTCTATTGACTACTTTGCTATCTCATGGAATTTTAAAGTGAGAAAGGATCTTAAGCATAAAGCCAAGCTACCTCATTTTACAGTCGGAAAACCTAGGAGGTCCCGTGAGGTAAAGACATGTGCTCAAGGTCACACAGCTAATCAGGAGTTGTGTCAAGAACAAAAGCAGGGTCACCAGACCCTCAGCTTGGCACAGTTCCACTTCATCTCATTGCACCCCTGAGCCGACACCCACAGAGGGGTTTCAGGGTGTTCCACAAATTTGAAGGAAGTAATTCTGAGTTTTAAAATTAGCTGTAGATAAGTCACACATGGATAATCAGAAGCTGACTGTAGCCTGGGCTCTAACTGAGCTTTAAGTCAATATTATAAGCTTGAATATTTATGGATTTTTCCCCCCAAAAGTGGATGAATGAACCATCCTTCTTCCTATCACATAAATGAAAACACCAGAAAGGCAGGATTTGCAATGCTTTCCAAGCATTTGTGTATTTTTTATGTTCATGCAGGTGGAATGAAATCTGGAGAATATAGAAGGAAGAGGGCACCACTAGTTTCTTGGCTATAAGGAGTGAGGGTTGATTAGGTAATTTGGAGATCTCAGAGAAAGAGGAAATGTTTGGCTTAATGATTAGTTATGAAATTTGAAAAGCATTGTAGGGCATTTGGAGGAATGCCTTTGGAGGAAAGTGATAACTTTGGGTCCCCTATTGTGCATGGCAGTCACCTTTTCACCCTGGCTTTGACACTCCATGGCTATTAAAATTTGACCTCCTTCCTTTCTCCCCACTTCTAGTAGAACTTCAGGGTACTTTTCAAATTAATTAAATTCTAATTAAATTATATTTTTCTTTGATAATTTAGCTAAGTCCTTGAGTTCCTTAGAGAGGATAAGAGCAAGGGCTTTAGAGGGGAACTCTTGGATGTGGCCTTACTCTGTAATTTACTAGTTATGTGTCCTTAGTTATGTTACATCTTGATAAGTCTCATCTATAAAATGGGAGTCCTGTATGCCCCACAGGGTTATCTAGAAAATTAAATAAATAATAAATATGGAAGTGCTTTGTAAATTGTTAAGTGCTGAACTTAGTGCTTAGTCTCTGCCATCCTGTTAACTACTAGTGAGTCCTGAGCTGTTATATAGCCTGGTATGGGAATTTCATGACTCGCCTCTCACCTAGAGGGGACCAAAGGAAAACTGTGATAGGCGGGGCTGGTCTTGAACAATCACCCCCTCAGGTCTCAGTTAAAGGAGACATTTATGAGCACTTATAATGTGTCATGCATTTTGCTAACACTATGTGTGGCTCATATCATTGAATTTTCAAAATAACCCTATGAGGACAGAATTATTATTTTTCCAATCTTACTCACATGGAAGCTGAGGCACAGAGTGGTTAAGAAACTTGCCTGACATTACACAGCTAATGTGTATCAAAGCCAGGAAATGAAACCAAGTCTCTAGAATCCTAGCTGTTAACTACTGTGGCAGGTGATATTTCCCTTTCCCTGAATGTGAGCCAGCCTCAGTGACTTGCTGGTAACCAGTAGAATGTGGTAGAAATGATGCCATGTGGCTTCTGAACTGGTCAGAAAGAGCTATGCGGCTTCCCCTGGGGCCTTGCTCTCTGGGCACTCTTGAGATGATGCATTTTTCTGAAACTCGGCCTTTGTATTGTTAAAGCCCAGGCCACTTGGAGAGGCTCTATGGGCTACCTGTCGATAGTCCCAGCTAAGCCCAGCCTTCACATCATCCTAGCCCAAGTGCCAGACATCTAGTAAAGAATCTTCCAGATGATACCTGCCTCCCACTATTCAAACCTTCCCAGCTGAGGCAGAGATAACCCACCCCTGCTGTGCCCTGTCTGAATTTCTGACCCATAGCCTCCCTGAACATATAAAATGGTTGTTGTTTCACTTCACTAAGTTTGGAGAGGTTTGTGATGCAGCAAAAATAACTAGAACAACTGCTCTGCTAGTCTCACTCAGTTCTTTCAGGGCAAAGCTGCTGATTGATCAGCACTCCCCACTGTGATGTTTGGTCCTGGCAAATGTATCTCTCTGTTTCCCATTCTCTTAAGAACCTAAATTGTCTGAATGAGAGAAGGAAATTCTGATAGTGTTAACTACACTCATCCATGCTAAACAATTTTCTACCTAATCATCATCCTGCCAAGGTATCAGAAGACCTTCTGTTAATATACCTGTCTTCATAAGAGATCCCAGGAACCAGGTCAGCCATGGATGGGAAATCTAAGCCCTTTACTGGGTAGGCCAGGCACACATTTCTGGATGAGGGCCTTCTCTGACTGACAGAAAGGCTGCCTTGCTCTGCTTGATGCTAGTTCAGGAATGAAACAGCCAAGGATGGCTTTCCTTTTGAAACAGTCAAAGCAGTCTTAAGGGGAGTCACACAGACACCAGGGGTGGGACCAGTATCATAATAGTCCATTTCCTAGCATGCCTGATCTTGTCACATCTCCCAGCCCTGCTTCTAGAGGTCCTCTTGGCTGGGGACCAGAGCCCACCTGGGAAACCTGAGGGTGAAACTCAGAGTCAGGAAGGTGATTACTTACTAGGGGATGGTAGTGACGAGAAGGGAATGCAAGGCAGATGCGACTTCGGGGCCAGTCATAATCTGTCTCTTGATCTGGGTGTTGCTCGAACAGTGTGTTCACTCTGTGATGACTCATCAAGCTGTGCACTTACAATTTGTGCACTTCTGCTGTGTGTATGTTACACATCAATAAAAAGAAAAAAAATTAGACCAGCAATTCAATTGTGAGAATAAAACCTAAAATAGATGCTGAGGAGCAACAAAAGAGGAAATATGCCATGCTACAATAGTTTCCCTTTATCTGCAGTTTTATTTTACGTGGTTTCAGTTATCTGGGGTAAACTATGATTTGAAAATATTAAATGGAAAATTCCAGAAATAAACAATTTATAAGTTTTAAGTTTCGTATTGTTCTGAGTAGTGTGATGAAATCTCGAACTGCCTGCTTTGTTCCCTCAGGACGTGAATCATCACTTTGTCCATATTCATGCTGTATATGTTCTCTGCCTGCTAGTCACTTAGTAGCCCTCTAGGTTATCAGATGGACTACCATCGTGCCACAGCACTTACGTTCAAGTCATCTTTATTTTACTTAATAATGGCTCCAAAGTGCAAGAGTAGTGTGATGCTGGCAATTCAGATATGCCAAACAGAAGCTATAAAGTGTGTGCATATATAGGATAAAACATAGTATATATCTATATCTATATCTATATCTATATCTATATCTATATCTATATCTATATCTATATCTATATCTATATCTATATATCTATATCTATACATATATCATCTATATCTATATCTATATATATATCTATATCTATATATCGATGATATATATGGTTCAGAACTATCTGCAGTTTCATGCATTCATAGCTTTCATGTTTGTGTCACTAGGCTTTCATGTTTGTGTCACCAGCCTAGAATACAGTGAATGTTCACTGACCCACCACCTTCTTATTCCTACACCTCACTGAAAGAAAAACCCTTTCAGAAGGCTTTTGGCTAACAAGATTCCACTGTAGCAAGATCTACACCTTCTTATACTTGCTTCCAGCCATGGTTGATACCTAAGATGATGCAGGACAAGTTAGGCAAGGACAAATGAAGACCCTAAAATTCCCAAGTGGACTTTAATTAAGATCTTGGTCTGACTTCCCCAGCAAACCCTCCATAGAGCTGTGAAGAAACATCACTACATAGTGGATTTCTACTGTGCTGAGTGCTTTACATCAGGACACAGAGATGTTAAGCAACTTGCCCAAAGTCACATAATAAGTGGCAAAGCTTAGATTTAATCCAGCAATGTGGCTCCAGAGTCTGTATTCTCAAGTCCAATGGTATCCTGCCTTCACAGAGATTATAATAACACTTACTTGGGAGACATTTCCAAAATACTTGTCTGATAAATGCTGAATACCTGAATAGAGAGTTTATTCTACAACATAAAAAAAAAAACCAGTGCTAGAGTAGGTAGTATTTATTTTCAGCAACTGGGGGTGAAGGTAGAAAAAGGCCTGGGGTGGAGTGGCAATTTGTTGGGGTCCAGGCCTAGCAAGTAAGTATTTTCTTGGATCAGAAAAAACAAAATCCTACTTACAGAAGAAAGATCCCTTGCTATTCCCCCGCCCCCCTCAGGATCTGAACAGATAATCAGAGCGTGCAGACATTCAGCAGTAATCAATTAGTACCTACTTTAGATTATATTGAGAATATGTAAATCGGGCGCCTCATCAAGGCTGTGCAGAGCCAGTGATTTGAGACGCAGGCACACCAACGACGTGGACGTGCTGCAAACATACCAAGTCTCTGCGACACAGAAGGGCATGCAAATCTTGTCCCACAGCTGAAAAGCTGAAAAATTTCTTAGACTGAGAAATCTGTTCTTCTTTACACACACACACACACACACACACACACACACACACACACACACACACTTTCTTTATCCAAGCTTCTTGATGTTTCCAGAGACACATAATTTCTTATATCATCAGAAAGAGCTCTCAGTGTAAAAACCCAGGGTCATAAACAGCAGAGCATACTTGAGTTTGCTCTAAACTCCATATCACCCAAAGAGGCTAGAAGCTAAGCTATGTTTTAGTGTTTGGTGACTATTTTCAATTTTGAGAGCGGTATAAACAAAGTCATTAGCTAAATATGACAGCGTTTCCTGGGTTCCTCTTCAAATTCCCAGAAAGGGAAATGAGAGAAGGGTATCGGGTTTCAGAAGGTATTTCTGAGAGTAGGCCTGACATGGAACCCAAGAAACAAACATAGTTTAGTATCAAACAAGTTGGGAAAACAGTGTCCTGGATAAACAAGTTTGGGAAAGCAAAGAGAATCTAAGCAATGAAAGGCTTGAATGGGGCAGAAGCCTTCATGAGGTCAGTTCTATGCAAACCTGCCTGTCGAGGGCCCCTTATAGAACAGAGGCCAGAAAAAAATCAGCCAGCAGGAAAAGGATATTTGCAGATTATGGCCCTCAAAACTGTTGAGGCCTTGGAGATTGTTATTTTTTTTTTCATGGGATTCCCTCAAAGGCATGTCATGACTGAGAAAGGTGCTGATTGCCAGCAATGGAGTGTAGTATTGAGCCTACAAAGTGACAGCTAAGGGCCTTTAAGAGTGGTTATATGGCCAGGAGCTTGAAAAAAACCTGAGGAAGCCCATAGATTTTTCCAAGTCCAAGGATAGGACACATGTTCTAGTTGGAGCTGTGATTCTCACCTAGTCAGAAAGCTGAAATCATTACACCATCTGAGCTTTCTCTGTCACCTTCTTGGGAATGCTGAAGGCATATACTTATTTTTTAATTTAAATTAATGTACGAGAAAAATGACTTTTAGGAAAATTCTAAGATATTCTTTGATAACAAATAATCAACAGGTATTATTTGACACCTCCCAGATTCTAAACACTATACTAGACAGGAAAGCACAGATATATGAACAGTGTAAATATATATTAATACATAAAGATATGAAAAGTATTCCTTGGGTAATTTACATTCTAATTTAGAAGACAGACATGAATTTAACAAATGATTTTTAAAATGGGAAAATGTAAGGAAGCGTGCAGAGATCAGAAATGACCAAGAGCTGGTTATTTGGGGATCCTTAGAGCAAAGAAGAGGCAAGTTGTATTTGGGAAGAAGAATTCGAATGAAGGGGAAAGAGCAGAGAAGGAGGATATTCCCATGATAGAATGGACAAGAAGAGAATATTAATGAGACCAACTACCAGTTCATGCTGAGTGTGGTAGATTATAAAAATGCTCATAAATTATTCACTTCTCTGCATTTACTTCCTTGCAATGTGACATTGCAGTTTCTCCCATTAAGAAATGGGGTCTACTTCCCTACTTCTGGATTATTCACACTATTGGCATTAGCCAAAGAAGTTTTAATAAATAAGATATAGTCAGAGCTTTGAAAATAACTTACACACAATGGGGGTGGGGGGAAAGAGACATGTAATACTTTCAACAATAAAATATTTAAAAAAGAAAATAACAATAACGTACACACTGGGGCTTGTTTCTAGCTGCATTTGGAACCATGAGACCACCATGTGAATGAGTCTGAACTAATCTATTGGACAGGCTACATGGAGGAGAATGCAGGCAACCTAGACAACAACTTGCTAATCACAATTCACATGAGGGCAACCATTCTAGATCATCCAACTCACCAGCTGACCACAGATGCATGAGCAAACACAGTAGAGATCAGCCAAGCCATTTTAGACTAGAAGCCATACTTGGTCAATATATAGAATTGAGAGCTAAATAAAATAGATACTGTTTTCAATCACTAAATTTTGGGATGGCTTATTATGCAACTAAAGCTGCTATAGTAGATAATTGCCAAGTCTGTCTGTAGGATAAATTGATATGAAAAGACCTGAAATTAGTTGGGTGGTCAAAGTAAATGAAGGTCCTGAGTATCAGGAGGAGTAAAGACAATGAAGAACTCTCAGAGGATTTGTGGAAATGGGATACCTTGATAATAAGAGTATTTTAAGAAAAAATGAATCATAGATTCATTCTAGGGTGAACTAAGAGTGGGAAAGCCCAGCTTGAAGGTGATCAAGGCTTAGATAAGGGAGGTTCTAAAATCTCAGGGGGCAATTCAAAGAAAGCAATAGCAAAACACTAAAATAGATAAGTTATGGAACAAGAAAGGATGGCTTCAAAGATGCCTTCAATGTTTATCCCTTTGGATTCTGGGAAAACAACAGTATCAACTCTATTGAAAGGAATGTTGGGAAGGGCAAGCAAATCAAGTGTGATTCATTCAGATATTTAATGGCTGCACAAAAATTGTTAGAACTCACGTAAAATTGTAATTTGTTGGAAGAACGGAGATATCCTGCAGATTACAAGGGAAAGCTGACCATCCAAGCTTTAGAAAGATAAGAAAGTGGCTACGCTTAGAGACCTCAGTAGCAAGATATTATGGATCTTAACTACACCATGCCTTTCCACGATACTCTTATTCTTTACTGAGTTCAAATTCTTTTTAAAAAATATATTTTATTGATTTTTTTACAGAGAGGAAGGGAGAGGGATAGAGAGTTAGAAACATCGATGAGAGAGAAACATCGATCAGCTACCTCCTGCACACTTCCCACTGAGTATGTGCCTACAACCAAGGTACATGCCCTTGACCAGAATGGAACCTAGGACCCTTGAGTCCACAGGCCGACGCTCTATCCACTGAGCCAAACCGGTTAGGGCGAGTTCAAATTCTTGACAAGGAGGATCTGATAGGTTGTAGGCCACCCAATAGATGAGCTCATGGGTTAGGTCTTCATGGATTCTGATCCAATCAGCTGCGAGAGAGAATGAGAATAGTAAGTATATAAGATGTGCTCTCCAGAGTCATAAAGAGGTAGATAAGGGGGAAAATAATGAGCACCTCCATAAAACAGATGGGGATAATGGACTGGAGTGTGAATGGGCTAAATTGGAAGAGGAAGTAGGAATTCTAAATGTAGATGTTCTGGGAACTTGAAATATGGGACTAATATTTAGGACTAGGTTTCATACTTGAGTGATGTCTGCCTATAAGTAAAGGTGGATACCAGTAGATAATGAGTAATTCATTTCCAAAGAAAATAACAGGAGAAGACCCCATGGCAGAGACTCAGAGTTATGGGCAATGCTTACAGATGTGAAAGGAGAAAAGGGACCTACTAAAAGAGAAAGCTCAGTGTGAAAGAGCCCCAGAAAAAAAGTGGTATGGAAATTAAAGCATGGGAGACTGGTTAACTGTGTAAAATGAAATGGAGGCCAAAGAGATTGAGAATCATGAAAAAAATCCTCATAAGTTTAGGTGATAATTGTTGACTTTTTGGAACAGAAAATAGAGGATAATGGTTTAACTCTGTCCCTCAAGGGAAAGAAATAAATAAAAGGGAAGAGTACAATGAAAATCATACCAGTTAACTTGGTACTATGCAAATGGCAAAGGGTCGATCTTCTTGAGGATGTAGGGGACGGGGAGATAAAGGATTGTAGCCATTTTCAAATATTCACAAATCAGCCTTAAGAATGTTTTCTTTTGAGGAAAATAGTATTCAAATTCAAAGACTGTACAAGAAGACTTCAGCTTTCCATATATCACCCATGGAAGTATCATCCCACAGTTCTGGAACCATTGCCAAAAAGACTGGCTGAGACATGTATGATTTGTAGAGTCTAAGTTTCGGTGAAACATTTAGTCAAGCAGTTTGGTAACAGCTGAGACAGTGGACATGCCCTTATTGCTCACAGGGATGCCCCTGGGGCTTCCTTCACTGCAGTTAATTTCCAGGACATGGCGCCACTAAATATTAGCATGTCCCCTCGTGTTAATGGCAAATGGCAAGAGGCTCTCATAATTTAGATATTTTTATGGCTGTTCTGTGGAAGCTAATTTTGTCTAACAAAACCCCATTAAGTTTTAGCTCTATCCTTTTCCGTTCCTCCAACTCCCAGAACTGGGACTTATATGTTAATTGCAGCCAGTCTATGCTAATTAGGTTTCATTTCTATTTCTTAAAGAGACAGATGCCACGAGGTCCTGCCCCAGTCATCACTCCCTATCACCTTCATAGCTAGCTTTTCAGATGTTAAACTCCAAACCAATTAAGAATTCACTTAAGGCTCACACTTGAAGTTGGAAGGCAGAGGAGTCAGGTGTTTCCATATTCCTCACAACTTCCTTTGAAGATGAAATGCTTCTTTTCCATGAAATTCTAAGTGTAGCATTTCTAATTGAGAAACAAATCAAAACACTATTTGATTCCTTAACTACACATAAAACTCAAAAAAATATCCCCAAGCCCTACTATAACCTTTGCTTTGAACAGAAGACCTTCAGTCCTGGAGCTTTCATCTGCACTGTGACAAGTTCAGGCTCATCACTGTGGGCTGAGTAAGGAAATCCATGGCAAGAACTGCCCAAACAAAAGAGTACATTAATACTTGGTTCTGTTCATTGAATGAGTGCCTTCTAGGAGCTCAATTGGCATTTTGGAGGATAAAAAGATGGATAAGATAAAGATCCTACCAAAACATGTCTATAGTCTACTGGGAAGACAGTAGTCCTATATAATAAAAGCCTAATATGCTAAGTGTCTGATGGTTTGACCATTTGACCAGTCACTATGACATGCACTGACCACCAGGGGGAAGATGCTCTGACTGGGTGAGATGGGCCGGACACGCCCTGGAACCCTCCCGTGGTCCCTCCCCGGCCCTTATTGTGCACTGGTGGGGTCCCTTGGCCTGGCCTGAGCCCTCTCACAATCTGGGACCCCTCGGGGGATGTCAGAGAGCCGGTTTTGGTTAATCCCCTCAGGCCAGGCCAAGGGACCCCACAGGTGACAAATGCACTGGGCCTCTAGTAATACTATAAAATACGTTACTTATTTATAAAGCACCACTGTGAACTCAGTTTACATACATTATCACATTTTAATAATTACAATAATAATATGAGGTAGATGTTTATATCTCCACTAGAGGCCCAATGCACGAAATTCGTGCATGGACATAGCAACCGGTCGTCCCACCAGTCATTCCGCGGTCAGTCGATTTGCATATTAGGCTTTTATTATATAGGATGATACAGCTGGGGAAATTGAGGTTTAGAAAGGAATAGTGTATCAATTACCTAATGCTACAACTGATACTTTGCAACCAACCACCAAAAACCTAGTGGCTTACTATAATAAGCCTATTTTTATTGAGCATGGGTATGTGGGTCTGCTATGGAAGTTCTGTTTCTAGATATGGGTCGTGTTGGCTTGACTACAGGTTGAGTTCAAGTCTGTTCCATGTGTTTCATCTTCTTTGAACCCAATGTACCTGCATAATCAGCTCTAACTTGCCCTGTGTTGTTTACAACAAGACTCAGAACCAACGTTTAAACCTTGGATACACCACTTATGAGTAATACTTGTGAACACTACTCAAAAGTAACATTTGTGAACCCTTAACTCCTGAACGGAACCCTTTCAGATGGGAAGGGTCCATTATTCAAGAACATGAGGTGCTGAAACCCCCTTAATCTTGCTTAACCCCTGTATCAGGGAGACAGATTGTCTCCTTGCCTCTTGTCTCCTTGCCTGTTGACCTTGCAATAAAAGCTTTTCCCCACCTATATTCTGTGAACCAATTCAAGTCATATGGCCAAGACCAACATCAATGAACAGGGCAGTATTGCATACCCAATCAAGTGGGAGAAACTGCAAAGTCACATGGAAAAGTATAATTCTACGTATAATTCTAATAGAGAGAGGATGTGAAAAATGAAGAACAGTGGTCTAATCTACACAGAGATAAAAATTTGAAGAACTGGGATTCAAACTCAGACTCTAAAGTCCAGCCTTCTAACCATTATACTGTATGCAAGCATCTAACAATAATAAGAGTTGGCAGCAGCAAATGAATAGTAATGAAATATTCTGATTGGGGTATAGGGTCAGGCTTCAGAGAGGAGACACCTGAGGATTTTTCATATAAAGAGATGAAGTTTAGGGAATCATTTCTGGAGGAAACAGCATGAGGATAGATGGAAGGACATGTTGTGATCACAATTAGAGTGTAAATTTCCAAGGGATGATAAGGAGTGGTGAAAGCTGAGGATGGGAAGTTTGGATCAGGATAGAGTTCTGAGCAAGTATATAACATGATCAGATCTGGGCCAGTTCTTCTCAAACATTATTGCACACATGAATCCCCTTGGGGATCTTGTTAAAATTCAGATTTTGATTTAGTTTAAGTCTTATGAGGGTGAGGGGAGGCTGAGATTCAGCATATCTAACAAGCTCTTTGGTGAGAGTGGTACTGCTATTTCACACTTTGAGTAGCAAATCTCTGAGAAAACAGCCTGTTAGCTATTTAAGGTCAGGGATTTTGTTTTCCATCTCTGTTTCCACACAACACCTCACAGCGCTTTGGCTTATACATAACAGACACACCACCAGGTTGGATGTTGTTGATGCTGCTGCTCACGCTTTCCCTTCCTTCTCATCAGCCTCCTTGCTGTCCCCCAAGGCTTCCCTCGCTCAGAGGTAAAAGACAAAGCTCTCCAACATCTTGTTGCATTAGCTACCTGGATACCTATACTTTAGCCTGTTTTCTCATTAGAAGGGAAAAAAACAACAACAAAATGCTGCAAGAAGCAACCTTCTATTACTGGAGGTCTACACAGATTCATTAGAGCTTTGGGGAAGCCATCAGAAATTGATTGTGCTTGAAGGGGTTGCTCATCTCCTCCCATTTCCTAATTTGATTTCACGGCTCTGCAATGAAGCCAGAATTAGTGCTACATTAAAGATGGGAAGAAAGAGGGAAAAAAAAATCCATCAACAATCAAGTTCTGAAACTTGCAAGGTGCCTTTCTCCCAGTCTCCACAAAGAATTACCCATTTTACTAGGGTGAAGGCAGCCTCAAGCAGGACCAGGGGCTGAAAAATCATAGCTTTTACAGTTATTCACAAATCAGGGAGAAGATGGATTACAAAGAAGTCTTGCATTCGTGAGTAAGGGGCTCTGGAAAAAGGAAGGAGAGAAATTATGGAAGTCCTATTTCAGTTAGGATTCACTTTGGAAATAGGTGGCTTTTTTTTGGTACCAGGTGAGTGGAACCAGGGCTCATGCCTCAGGATATCCTGACCCAACTGCCTACCCTGGAGCTTAAAGGTGTCTTTGAGCTTAACGGTCCTGGAATCATTCTTTTAAGTTTAGGTTTCTGTAGCAGATGTTGTTGATGCCCTTCCATCACACCCTTGACACTTACTCCTATATACCTGCTAAGGATTCTGGCCATGGGGGCCTATTTCAGGACTCAAAGAAGGCAAGATGGAGTTTATACCCTGCTAAGTAGCCCTCAATCAATGAGTTGGTGGATAAACACTCCAGCATCTTTATCTCTTGGTTAAGCTAACTCTGGGGCATATTCTATACTATCTTGTAGAGGTCCCCAGCTGGATTGAGCTCCATGGGAAGTCCACTGAAGTCACTTATTTGATAACACAACTTGTATTGGCATTCTTTCTGTTCCTGTCTCACTTCTTTATTCTTCCAGTTTCTGGAATTAACTTTCAAATAAACTACTTGCATTTAAATCTGTGTCAATATCTGCTTCTGGGGGAATCCAAACTAAGACAGTGCCCCAAACTTCTTCTATTAAGATGCCACCATCAGGGTGGCAAGAATTCAGGGGTTCAGAAATGAGTGGGGTTTTATGATTAAACATATTATGAGTGAAATGTGGGAGAGTAACTTGGGGTAATACCCTGGGCAAGGATGGGATTAGAGAGTATCGTGGAGAGATGTGGGAACTAGGTGCAGGAAGTGCAACACAGATTGCTGATTGCCAAGTGGAAAGGTGCCAGCTCATCTGTCATTGAAATTCTGTGTGGACCTTACCTTATTCTTGAGTTTTTATTACAAAATGTGAAAGATTAATGAGTTCCTCTCTAAGACATAAGGTTTGAGTTTTGCCTTGTCTTTTCTTAGGTGTATATCTTAGTCATTTTGTTTTTCAAAGCTGTGATGTCCTTGGATGTAATTGGAGATAATAATACCCATTAAACCAAGCTGAATTGAGCTTGGAATAGAGGAGAACCTCTGGGCTCTGCAAGCCTGGGTATAAAAACCCAGCTTTGCCCTTTACTTGCTGGGTGACCTAGAGGAATACCATTAATTTGAATTATATAAAATTACCTATATTTGATATTTTGATCTACAGAAACTGGAATTTCATATGGTTCAACCTACGATCTACCTTGGAGGGTTTGTGTGATAATTTAAAATAATATCTGAAAAACACCTACCTTAGATGCCGACTACATGTATATGTACCATTATAGCTGCTATGATGATTATTATTGAGATAACATCTTATGGTGATCACATCATAAGAAGAGTAAAACCCTACTCAGATTCTGAGTAAATCATGATAATAACACCCCACTGCTCAAGGACCCTGTTTACCTGTCTTACTACCAACCAAAATAAAAAGAAAGCAATGATCACTGAATATACAGATGCTGAGAGAACATACCAGGCTTTGCATATTTCTGAGCTTCCTGCAGAACATACTTTTTGTTGTTGTTTGTATTTCCAAATGTCACATTGAAACCATTGTGAATAAAAGACTAAGAGATGATTTCAGCTTCCATCTTTTGTGATGCTTAGGTTTAAAAAATAAAGGAGTCCCAGGAAAATTAATTTTATCATTTTAAGAAACAACCATTGAAAGAGCCATTGTGAATATATTCATTATTATACATACCTAGTGCTGTGCAACACTGCATGCATCATCTGTCTGCTCACTAATTCTCCTGTTATCACCCACTGAAAGGGCAGGCGGGAGACAATTCCAGGCCATCTCCCTCAGCAAAGGTTTGCAGGTTTCATGTAGCCCTCAAAACTCCCCCAAATGTGCTCCTTTAGCATTTGGCTTGCTAATCTTGTTGACATGACAGAAAAAAATGTAGAAAATAGCTAATGACCTTACTTTTCTTATACCTGTCAGTTAACTAATAAATCCCATTCTAAACAGTTACTCATCTGATTCCTTGTCTCTCTTTCTCTCTCTCTCCCTCTCTTTCTCCCACACATGTGTGCATACACCCGCCCCCCAAGTATGTGAGTTTAAGGTTTGGAAAGGAGGAGTGTGTATGTGTGTGTGGGGCATATTAATCTTATTTCTTTGCCTCTCAAGAAGCTCACAAAACACAGATGCATGGAGGCTACTCATATGGCAAGTAGGGAGGGACAAACAGAATGGCCTTCTCAAAGTCCCATGGCAACTAGACACAATCAGGACAACATGTGGTAGAGATCACTCAAGGTGACCATTAAGAATAAAAGGGAGAAACAGCAGAGTCAGGCCTGGGAGGCAGATCTGGTTAGTCTCCTGTAGACTGCAGGGCCTGGTGGTGACAGCTGCCCTGTGGACTATTTCCAGGAAAGTGATAATCTCAGGGGAAGCAGGAGGATCTGGAAAGGGCAGCAGGTACTGCTGTGTCAGTATCTAGGATCACGCATAGTACCTAGGGAGGAATTTCCTGAAAAGGCACTTACAATTTTTGCTTCTCTTTCCTTTCCCTCCCCTGGTTCCTGTTGCTGATTTAAAATC
>NW_006293003.1:809982-821718 GCF_000327345.1 Myotis davidii
CCTCTCTTTCTCCCACACATGTGTGCATACACCCGCCCCCCAAGTATGTGAGTTTAAGGTTTGGAAAGGAGGAGTGTGTATGTGTGTGTGGGGCATATTAATCTTATTTCTTTGCCTCTCAAGAAGCTCACAAAACACAGATGCATGGAGGCTACTCATATGGCAAGTAGGGAGGGACAAACAGAATGGCCTTCTCAAAGTCCCATGGCAACTAGACACAATCAGGACAACATGTGGTAGAGATCACTCAAGGTGACCATTAAGAATAAAAGGGAGAAACAGCAGAGTCAGGCCTGGGAGGCAGATCTGGTTAGTCTCCTGTAGACTGCAGGGCCTGGTGGTGACAGCTGCCCTGTGGACTATTTCCAGGAAAGTGATAATCTCAGGGGAAGCAGGAGGATCTGGAAAGGGCAGCAGGTACTGCTGTGTCAGTATCTAGGATCACGCATAGTACCTAGGGAGGAATTTCCTGAAAAGGCACTTACAATTTTTGCTTCTCTTTCCTTTCCCTCCCCTGGTTCCTGTTGCTGATTTAAACTCTTTAAACTGGAGCCAGGGTTGTATTTGTGGATATAAAAAGTACAAGAGCACTGGCTACTGTAGCTGCACCAAATGAAATTGAACTAACTTTTGTGTGTGTGCATGTGTATGTGTGTGTGTGTGTGTGTATGTGCTTGTGTGTTCCTGTGTTTGTGTGTGTGTTAGGAGTGGTTCTGCATTTTAAAGGGATGAATTAATGGCTAAATGGCTGTTCTATGCTTTAAAGGGCCAGCTGTTCAGCAGTTAGTATTACAAGATTTATCTCTTGGAACTTTTTAAAAATCTCCACCCCCCTTACCCAGCTGTAGGCTTGTTATGGGAGAAGAAAAATATTGTCTGGGTGGAGGAAAAGCATCCGAGTGTGTAACTTAGACCCTTCATGTACAGCAGGGGCCTAGATGATGCCTCCCTCTGAGGGGTTTCTCTAAATTTCTTTAATTTTCTGAATTACCTAAATAACATGCATTCTCGTTAAAAACATCAGACTCATTTGCAAGCTCCTGGAACACAGGGATTCTATTCTTACTTATGTTTGTATTATCTGCAACCATCTGTGTTCCTATTTGCCCCAGCCTTGGAACAGTTCTTATCTTTAGCTTCAGTAGCTTTCTTACTCAACCCCCATCTATCTGTCCTCAATTCTATATTCTGCCTCCTACTTCCTCCTCAGGCCCAGAACCTTCCACCTCTACCTCTCCACAGACAATTTCTCCAGGTTGAATGCTTTTTTCCTTTCTCTCAATATACCTATGTCTGACCTTTGAACAGTGGCAGAAAGCTCTCTTCCTCCAAAAAAACTTTCCCTCTGTCCCATCCTCCCTCCCTCCACTGAGCTCCAAAGGTTCGAAGTATAACGGCTCCCTGGTAATACCATGCCAATGTGCAGGTTTCTGTTCTTTCCTTGTACCCTCATTCCTGTCTTCTGAAGACAGTGTCCTTATCCTCATTTTATTTTTTTGCCCTCTTCTACCTAAGTGTGACTTCAGCTTGGGACTTGGGTGTTCAGGGACTCCCCATGATCAATGACAACAGACTGAGGGGCAGCTATAAAATTAGAACAAATCAAACCAAGGCCAAACATTAAATGCCTCAGGCAACTTCTTCTCTTGGGCCTCTCTCTCAGGCCTGAGAAAGGCTAAAGATTCAGAACATAAAATCCAAACTCCCAGACCCACAAATCATCATTTCCAGCCCAAAGGAGACACCCAATCCAGCAAAGGTCTTCCTAGACACACATTAGTCATCACAGAGGCCCATACTTCCTCTCCTCACCTCAGGGCCTTTTCACTTTTACTCTCCTCTGATTGTCCCATGATTGGTGGTCAAATAATGGTCTAACACAGCGGTTCTCAACCTGTGGGTCGCGACCCCTTTGGGGGTCAAACGACCCTTTCACAGGGGTTGCTTAAGACCATCGGAAAACACATATATAATTACATATTCTTTTGTGATTAATCACTATGCTTTCATTATGTTCAATTTATAACAATGAAAATCCATCCTGCATATCAGATATTTACATGACGGTTCATAACAGTAGCAACATTACAGTTATGAGGTAGCAACAAAAATAATTTTATGGTTGGGGGTCACCACAACATGAGGAACTATATTAAAGGATCATGGCATTAGGAAGGTTGAGAACATGGTCTAACATGTTCTAAGTGAGAGCTGCGTCTTATCTGGAATTGTAAGTTACCAGTGGCTAACTCCTGGCTCTTGACCTAAAGGAGCTGAGATTGGGTTTCAGCCCCCAAGGTTGAGGCCAGAAGACCTCACACATCTACCAACCACTGGCCAGAGATACCTGTTGTAAGCAGATATGGCCTGAGCCACAACTTGCCCACAGATGTCCTGGATGGGATTTGTCCTCCCAGAAGAAACTACCTAGAGCATGCTCTTTCAAAATACTTGTCTTTCTCTCTGTAATGAAAACCCATATTTGAACACAGGACTTGATGTCACAGACACATTAGGAAGGGCTCCAAGTTTTGCAAACTTTTTGCTAAAGAGCTCTTTTGGATTATGAGATACCCTACCTTAGGCAGCAAGAATACATTAGACGGTAAAAATTGAGACCATTGACAGGAGGGATCAACAGCTTTAGGCTTATTCCTAACTCTGCCATTGAATACTTGTGTGACCATAATAAGCTAGTTTCCTCTCCTCTCTGTGCCTAAATTGTTGCATCTGGTAAATCCGGGACAATCATTGCAACTACCTCACAAGACTGATTTGAATACTAAGTGAGATAATCCGGGCAGAGTATTTGGCACAGTCCCTGGCACAGAGTAAGCACTGATGTTTCTGTCCCCCTCCCCTCTCTCTTTTCCTCTCTCTGAAATAATAATAATAATAATAATAATAATAATAATAATAAACATATTAAAAGGAAAGTGGCCTGATAAATTTTCCCTTTCCTTTTCGTAATAAGCCAGTTGGAGTTGGAGCTCTGTCATGTGTGACTAAGAGTCCACACTGACTGACATGTGCTACATGTAATATAGTGTCCAGGTTTTATATATTTGTGGTATATAGTTTAATGGGTACAAATTTATCCTATTCCAGTGTGTACATTCCTTTGCAATGTAATTTTGAAGCTTCTTCCTTCAAAAGGTGGAGTCTATTTTCCCCTCCCTCGAATCTGAACTGACCTTGTGACTTGCTTGGTCTGAAATCTTGGAACCACCATGTTCTGATAACACTATCCATGTAGGATGAAGGACCACGTGGAAAGGGATTCTCAGTTTTCCTAGCTATCCCCACTGAGCCCAACCCCTTGCTAATCCTCCAGCTTAATGCAGCCAAATGGCAAAACCAACAGAAGAACATGCAGCCAATCCACAGAATAAAGGGAAATAACAATTACAGCAAAAGATACTTGATGATTTTTTTTTTACCATTGAATTTTATCTATCTGTTAATGAGGGGATAAAAGCCTTATGTCTGGGAAAAGAGTTGGAGCCCCAGGGCTAGAAAGTTGGACTTGATCCCTGGTTCCACTGTGTTTCAGGTTCCCCACCTGTTAAGGGTGGGAAATTAAAGAATCTATCTTATAGAGTTGTCATCAAAATTAAACAAGCTGAAAGCTTGTTGTATGCCCAGTACTTAGAATATAGCAAATACTCAATAAGTGTTAGCTGCTATAGTTATTGGTATTAGCACCCATACTATCTACACTAATAAAAGAGAAACATGCAAATTGGTGTCACTCTGCTAGGCCCACCAGCCAATCAGTGACTATGCAAATTAACCCAACAAAGATGGTGGTTAATTTGCATATGCAGGCACGGAGTGAAGACTGAAGACTGAAGACTGAAGACTGAAGAGGCCTGGCTTCTCTGCTGCAGCCGGACCAAAGGCCTGGGTCCCGGGTGCCGGAGGAAAACCAGTGCCGGCAGCCAGGGGAAGGAAGACCTATTGCGCGAACCTTCATGTAACAGGCTTCTAGTGTGAAATAAATCTAAACCCTTTGTTGAATCCAAGAACAGTGATTCTGACTATAGTAATTGTCCCAGGTTGAGCTTCAGCTATGGTCATGGTAGTATTTAAACTTGTCCAATCATGTCTGTCAGGAGTGGCTGGGGCTGCTCCTGGAAAAAAAAACCTCACACTAAGTGTAAAGGATGGTACTAAATAATAATAATAATTTGCATTTATTGAGTATTTATTATATGCCAGATATTATACTAAGTGCATTACATGAATTATTATTTATGCTTCACAATAATCGTGTGAAGTAGTTGCTATCAATATATTTATTTGTAGATAAGAAGACTGAGGCTCAGAGAGGTTAAGTTACTGATTAAAGTCATACAGTTGCTGAGGATGGAGCCTGTACTCTTAACCTCTTACCACACGGCCTTGGTTTTTGGGCAGTGGGACAGAGTGAGCCAGCACCACCAACTTTCACTAAGATGGTCCTGCCTCTTAAGCCCTGAGGAAAGGGGAAGGAATGATATCTAATGAAAAGGCATGGAAATTCCCTACTGTTGGCAGGACAGTGAAAATGTGGGGAGAGCCTGGTAATTCTGATACCAGCCCCTTGGTGGCCCACAGGAGGTGGTTCCTCTGCCCAGATACCAGACATCTGGTGGTTGCCAGTGGCAGCTGAGGTATCTCTGTCCGGGCTAAGCAGTAGTGACAGTGCCTTTGGCAAGTATTGAGGGTGAAGAAGGGACCATCTTGACTTAGGGAGAGATGAAAGACTCTGCCACAGTAACTGCAGGGGAGAGAGGTGGTGGTAACACCACAGGCCACCAAGATCACAAGCTTGCTGAACACAGCAGGAAGACTCAGAACCATTTGGGAGGAATCTGAAGGGCTCCTAGACCCCGCAGAGCGAGTGGGAGTAGAGCCAGAGGCACTCTGTTTTTTATGGCTATGACTGTGATGCTATCCTTATTCCCAGGAACTCCAGATTGTAGAACATATTAAAGGAAGCCATGAATCCAGGTGTTGGCCAAAGCAGCAGCCACAGAAAAATCTCTATCTTCAGAAACATCTTCCCCACAATCCAGTCTTTGGGGTTAAGATATCATCATTAGAAATCCTCTGGCAGTAGGCAAACATGTTATAGCTCAGCCCATGACTGTCATAATTATTGCTATTAATAACAGTAGTAGCCACCATTTATATGTCACTTATGACTTAGCAGAATCTTTTCCATTTAAAATACTCTCTCATCAGCCCCTGACAAAGATATTTCTTTATTTGAAAGATGAGGACACAGACTCAAATAGGCCAAATGATATGATTAAGATCCCACAAAGAGTGAGAAGCAGGAATTCAGTTCACCAACCTTACCTCCTGTGATAACACTATGTGTCAACTTGTCTGGACCACAAGGCGGCCAAATATTTTGTCAAACATTATTTTGGGTGTGCCTGTGAGGGTGTTTCTGAATGATATGAACATTTTATTTGGTAGACTGAGTAGAGTGCACTCCCTAATGTGGGTGGGCCTCACCTAATTAGTTGGACTCGAAGAAAACAAGAGGACTGAATAAGATGAAACTCTTCCTTTCTGATTGGTGGGACAGGGAAAGTTATTAAAGTACCAATGGGCTTGAGTGTCTGGGCATCACTGTGTGAGTGAGGCAATGTTCTACATGTAGAGTCCAAAATTTGGGTCTCTGTCAAACTCTCTTCGTGTCATGGTCTGTTTTTACCAAAAAGAAGAGCCTGCAATGATAGGCAAGTAGTTCATTTTAGAGGTGATCCCTACAGAATGCCTCCTGGAAGAGTCCAGTGGGGATCTTGGTGACTGGGCATTTATCCATTTACTTATACTCTCTCCTGCATTTCCAGGATATTCCTGCAGATTTCCACAGCTTCAGAGATAACAATGAAGTAGAATGAAGAGACGGATAAAGTGGGAGGGAGCCTTCATTTACAGGAACTGGCCTCCATAGCCTCACAGAAATCAGAGGTGGGCCATGTGCATGTGACACAGGGCACAGAAATAATCTGCTAAATATGAAACAGCGAGGGAAACATCGACAGCTCAGCTGAGCAGAGCTCCCTTGAGAATTAGTTAGTAAAATCTCTAGACCCTTCCCTCTTTTCCCCATGTATATATGCACAAAATTATGCACAAAATTCACAGAGATCACTCATAAATCCAGTCAGGGAACACTGAGGTCCCAAATCCCTAAACTAGAAGAATAGTAGGATTTATTTTCATGTTTTGCTGCTAAATAGGCTCTCTGGATGCCTTCAAATTCTGACAGACTTCTTTGTGGAGGCAGGCAGGCATTTTGCCTCTGGAAAAGACAGATTTTGCTGAGAAGGCACTCTAACCACAGTACATGGCCCCTTCAGTCCAGAGAGAGTCCTGACTGCGGCCAGAGAAACCATTTTGCCATGTTTCTCAGAGGTGGAGAATTAGGCACAACCCTATTAGGAAGAAGAATCCAAATCAGATGGTTCTAGAGCAGCGTTTTCCAACCTTTTTCATCTCATGGCATGCATAAACTAATTACTAAGATTCTGTGGCACACCAAAATATATATTTTGTGTGTGTGTCTGACAAAAATGGTTATAATTTTGATTCATTCACACCAGATGGCTATTGTTGTATTGGCTGTTGTCATTTTTATTTGACAATCTAAGGAAAAAGAAGTCCAACAAGAAAAAGGGTATAGTTTTTAAAATATATTTTATCCTTATTTTTCTTTAAATTTTTTTTTAATTTTTCAATTTTGATTCATTCATACCAAACAGCTATTGTTATGTTGGCTGTTGTCATTTTTTCATTTGACAATCTAAAGGAAAAGAGGTCAGTGTCCCTGACTAAATAGTCAGGTATCACATGTTTTTAAATTTCTTGCAACACACCAGTGTGCCACAGCACACTGGTTGGAAATTGCTGTTCTGGAGACTTTAAGGGAAGAAAAACTCACAGAGATACAGGAACCAACAAGGATTGTTGAGAAGCCAAGAGACAAAGAGCAGGACATAGGAAATGAGAACCAGGGAAATAATCAAAGTTATATGAATGCAGTAGGACCCAGAGACACAAAAGAAGGGCCACAGAGAAGGGGTAAGCTAACAGGAGCTTGTAATTTTCCTAATGCTGCTGTAACAAATTACCACAATTTAGTGGCTTAAAGCAACAGAAGTTCACTATCTTACTGTTCTGGGATCTGAAACGAGTGTTACAGGGCTAAAATCAAGATGTCAAAAGGGCTTGTTTCCCCAAGAGACTCCAAGGTAGAATCTGTTTCCTGACCTTTTCCATCTTTTAGAGGCTACCCACATTCCCTGGCTCATGGTCCCTTCCTTGCATTACTCCAATCTTTGCTTTGCCCTCACATCTACTACTGATTCTAATCCTCCTTCCTCCCTCTTATAAGGATCTTTGTGGTTACATTGGGCCCACCAAGATAATCCAAGAAGATCTCCCATATCAAGATCCTTAACTACATGTGCAAAGACCTTTTCTTTTACCAACATAAATTAATATGTTCATATGTTCTGGGCATTAGCACATAGACATATTCAGGGAGCCATTATTCTGCTTACCACAGGGTTATATAGTTGAATGGCATAGCCCCTGCCAAAGACATAAATTTAAAGAAAAAGAAGGGACTCTGAAATTCCTCTCCCCCCACACTCCAGTTCTCCTGCCAGTGCTTCCAATTTCAGAATTTAATCAGAAATCAGTTGGCAAGGGAGCCAGGAAATGCAGTCCCCAAGGGCAAGACGAGTGAAAAATGGATGTGTATTGGGTTGGGTAAGATGGAGATGGAGAATAATTAGCACAGTGGCTATGGCTTAGTGGGGATGAGATATACTTTGGAAATTTCAACTCATGGTGTACTCTGGTAAATAAAGGCCTTGGGGACTCCTATCTCAGTTTCTATCTATGCTTCCTTGATGAAGGCCAGCCAGAGCAATAATCCTGACTTCCTTCAGGCAAAGTCAGCAGTAGATTAAAATCCTTTAACTAGTTTCCATTTACACCAATACTTCCTGTGTTTCAGAATTGACCTTGAATCTCACCTTCTCTGGGAATTCATATTTTTAAAAATAATATATTTTTATTGATTTCAGAGAGAGGAAGGGAGGAGAGAGAGACAGAAACATCAATGATGAGAAAGAATCAGGAATAGACTGCCTTCCGCATGCCCCCACTGGGGACTGAGCCCACAACCCAGACATACGCCTTGAATGGGAATCAAATTGTGATCTCCTGGTCCAATGCTCAACCACTGAGCCACACTGGCCGGGCTTGGAATTAATTTTTAATGGCCTTAACCAACAAACAATCTATTCTTGCTTTAATCATTCATTCATTAATTCAACCAGCATTTATTGATCATTTGCTCTTATACCAAGCACTGTACTAGGCTCTTTATTGTACTGAGCTGAATGACAATCATCCCTGCCCCAAGGATATCCACAATATAATAAAGAAGAAAAGAAACATAGTCATCAGAGAAGGCTAAATGGAAACCACAGCACATGAAGTTTTCAAATAATCTGTTGAATTTATATGACAAAAATGGAAGTGAAAAACATCCTTAGGTGAGGACATGTCATGTGCAAAGGTATGTGGTTAGGAAAAGTCTTGGGATGCTCAGGGAAGAGTGAGACTTTTAAAGAGGTTGGAATCCAGGGAGCATTGGGCAGCATAAGAGATAGGTCTGAAAATGCAGGCTGGGACTAGATTGAGAAGGACTTTGAATGCAAGCTAAGGACTTATTGATGTTTTCCCATCCAGAACCAGAAGCAATACAAATTTTTAGGCAGGAAACTCGCATGATTAGATGTTCATTTTAGCAAACTGAGACTAGGTAGGCTAGGTACAAGGCTGGTATAGAAGTCTTGGTCAACTGGTTTCAAAGTGTCTTCCTAGAGTCCACAATTCCACTTGACAGTAGGTTTAGACTACGATGTGTGGGACACCTTCACCTTTATCCAGGTCAACAGTTTTCATCAATTTGACACCTTGGGCTTTTGTGTAAAATTTCATTTGTTTTGCTCTAAGATTAGTTAGATCCCATTATGATAGGAGAGAGAGAATGAAGGTCTTGGATAAAGTTAGCAGTGAGGTTGACAAGGAAGAAGAGGCCAGATTTGAGCCCATCTTCTAAGGTTGTCTGTTGGTAGGCTGAACATGGAGGCATGAAAGACAGAAGTTAAGCATGCTGGTGTTTTTGGCCTGGTTGGTTAGTCCTGGCTTTGGGGAAGGGACTTGTTTAAACCTGGCATTGGGACCCCTGTTTCCATAGATGTAGGTATTGTAAAACATATCTCGTGCATTTGGCTCATTGAGGGTCCAAGAGGCCTGCTATTTCTGGTAAATACCTTGATGTTATGGAAATTAGATCACTCATTCATTTACTCATTTGATAAACATAATTTGAGCACTGCTGGGGGCTGAGGATTCAAAAATAGGTTAGACACAATCTTTGTTCTAAAAGGATTCACAGCCTGGGTGATTGTGGTCTACAGCAAAGAAGCAAGCAGGGGTGGGAGGTTGTGTGTGTCCACGGAGAACTATAGCCACAGAGACTCTGGTTGTCAGCAGTGAGGCCACGCCCTCCCATCTGATGGGGTTCCCAATCATCCTCATTCCACCCACTGCAACAGTAGCGGGTCTCAGCATCCTATCACAATAAGGGGGGCTGGGAAGAGTCCAAGCCCTGTCTTTGCCCTAGGCAGGGAATGTGCCCGCTCAGCTAGGATTCAAACTCAAGACAATCATGGGCTTGTGGGGAGTTTGGCTAGGAAACTTGAGAGGGGTTTCTCTTTTCTTTCTTTTTAGCCTTTGAGAGCCACTCTAAAAATGTTGTTTTCAACTTAATTAGAATTCTCAAACTTGTCTTTATTTGAGAAAGTTGAAAAGAGGAAGAATAAGATGTGTAGATTTTTGTTTGGTCTCAGATGACCAATGAGAATGGCCTCAAATTTTAAAGTAACACAATGTAAATTGCAGATGCTCAATTAGATGGACGATCCTGGGGTGAGGGAGAAGGGCTATTTAGCAAACCAAGCAAAGGCTTTGTGAATTGCAGGCCAAGAGTCTTACAAAGAACCCGAAAAAATTGCACAATTAGGTCAACACCCCCTTCTTTTTAATACATATCTCTTCACACCATGAATGATTTGAAGGCTGCATGCTTTTGGATTGCCCTGTTGAAGAGTTAGTTTCCAGCTCAAGAAAATTCATGTCAGAAAATTGTCCTGCATTCTCAGAGGATAAATAAAAATGATTGCTACTAAAGGAACCAAGTATGTTTCTTTAAAATATATGTGCAAATAGGTATCAAAAAGAGATGGAAATGATATAATAAATATGATAAATTATAATCTATAATCTATTGTTTGAGGGATTTGTAAGGATCTCTAGTTCCTTTTTGAGCTTTTTGGTTTTCTTGCCAGTTAACATTTTGTAATTATAAAAATTTTATTTAAAAAATCCCTATGAAAGTTAGTGTCCTTATCTTTAAAAAGGGATAATCATGATTCACAAAGATTCATAAGAATTTGACGATATAATGTATATACTGATCTTGTTATAGGCTCTAAAACATGGAAGACAGCCAATGGATTGGTAACTATACTGTGGTAGCATCAATCTAGAGTATGTATTTTAAAATTACCTTGTTTTTTAAATGATAACTCAGAGTGAAAGTTTTATGTAAACATGGCAGGATAATTTATTAAGGCATTAATTTGCATTTTGATCTTTTTAAAATTTAAATTCTTTATTGTTAAAAGTGTTATATAAGTCTCCCTCCCCCTCCATTAACCTCTCCCTGGCCGCCCCACCACCCAGGACATGCCCTCACATCCCCCCTACCCTTCTGTGTCCATTGGTTTTGCTCATAGCCATGCATACAAGTCCTTTGGTTAATCTCTCACTTCCTCACCCCCTGCCTTCCTTCATAAGTTGGACAGTCTGTTCAATGCTTCTATGACTCTGGTTTTATTTTGGTTCCTCAGTTTATGTTGTTCATTATATTCCACAAATGCGTGAGATCATGTGATATTTATCTTTCTTTGATTGGCTTATTTCACTTAGTATAATGCTCTCCAGTTCCACCTATGCTGTTGCAAATGGTAAGAATTCCTTCTTTTTTTACAGCAGCACAGTATTCCATTGTGTAAATGTACTAGAGTTTTCTAATCCACTCATCTGCTGATGAGTATTTAGGCAGTTTCCAAATCTTAACTATTGTAAATGGTGCTACTATGAACGTACGGGTGCATATATCCTTTCTCATTGGTGTTTCTGGTTTCTTGGGATATATTCCTAGAAGTGGGATCACTGGGTCAAATGGGAGTTCTATTTTTAGTTTTTTGAGGAAACTCCATACTGTTCTGCACAGTGGCTGCACCAGTCTGCATTCCCACCAGTAGTGCATGAGGGTTTCTTTTTCTCCATCCACATCCTCACTAGCACTTGTCCTTTGTTGATTTGTTGATGATAGCCAATCTGACAGGTGTGAGTTTGGTACCACATTGTCATTTTGATTTGCATCTCTCAGATGATTAGTGACTCTGAGCATGTTTTCATATGTCTCTTTGCCTTCCTTCTGTCTTCTTTCGAAAAGTATCTATTTAGGCCCATTGCCCATTTTTTGATTGGGTTGTTTATCGTCCTTTGGTTAAGTTATATGAGTTCCTTGTAAATGTTGGAGATTAAAACCTTATCGATAATAACACTACAAGACACTGAAAAAAA
>NW_006293003.1:822399-824747 GCF_000327345.1 Myotis davidii
TGTCTCTGATTACTATGGCCAGCACTCCTAGTGCTATGTCAAACAGGAGTGGTGAAAGTGAGCATCCCTGTCTTGTTAATGTTCTTAGGGGAAATAGTTTTAGATTTCGCCCATTGAGTATGATGTTGGCTGTGGGTTTGTCATATATGGCTTTTATTTTTTTAAAAATATATTTTATTGATTTTTTACAGAGAGAAAGGGAGAGAGATAGAGAGCTAGAAACATCGATGAGAGAGAAACATCGATCAGCTGCCTCCTGCACATCTCCCACTGGGGATGTGCCCACAACCCACGTACACGCCCCTGACCGGAATCGAACCCGGGACCGCTCAGTCCGCAGGCCGACGCTCTATCCACTGAGCCAAACCGGTTTCGGCATATATGGCTTTTATTATGTTGAGGTATGATCCTTCTATTCCCACATTACTGAGAGTTTTTATCAAGAAAGGGTGTTGGATTTTGTCAAATGCTCTTTCTGCATCAATTGATATGATTATGTGATTTTTGTCTCTCAGTTTGTTTATGTGATGTATATCACATTTATTTATTTACGGATATTGTACCAGCCTTGCATCCCTGGAATAAATCCCACTTGGTCAAGGTGTATGATCTTTCTAATGTAATGCTGGATCCGATTTGCTAGAATTTTATTGAGGATTTTAGCATCTATATTCATCAGGCATATTGGCCTGTAATTCTCTTTCTTTGTGGTGTCTTTATCTGGTTTTGGGATTAGGGTAATGCTGGCTTCATAGAAAGATTGAGGAAGTGTGCCTTCCTCTTGAATTTTTTAGAATAACCTGAGATGGATAGGTTTTAGTTCTTTTTTTGAGTGTTTGGTAAAACCCTCCTGTGAAGTCCTCTGGCCCCAGGCTTTGTTTGCTAGAACTGTTTTGATGACTCCTTCAATTTCCTCCTTAGTTATCAGTCTGTTGAGATTTTTTGATTCTTCTTGCTTGAGTTTTAGAAGGTCGTATTTTTCTAGGAATATGTCCATTTCCTCTAGGTTGTTTAGTTTGTTGGAGTAGACTTGTTCTTAGTATATATTTCATAATCTTTTGTATTTCTGTGGGGTCTGTTGTTATTTCACCTCTTTCATTTCTGATTTTATTTGGGCCCTCTCTCTTTGCTTCTTGGTGAGCCTGGCTAGAGGTTCATCAATCTTGTTTGTTCTTTCAAAGCACCAGCTCTTGGTTTCATTAATGTTTTTTGTATTTGTGTGTGTGTGTGTATGTCATTTATTTTTGCTCTGCTCTTTATTATCTCCCTCCTTCTGCTCCTCTTAGCTTTTCTTGTTGCTCTCTTTCTAATTCTTTAAGTTGTAGAGTTAGCTAATTTATTACTAGGTTTTTTTCTTTTGTTTGTTTGTGTTTTTTTTTGTGGTAGGCCTGTAGAGCTATAAACTTCCCCCTCAGGACTGTTTTCACTGTGTCCCATATGTTTTGGATTGTTGTGTTTTCATTGTCATTCATTTACAGGATGTTTTTAATTTTTTCATTGATCTCTTTGGTAACCCAACAATTGTTTAATAGCATGCTATTCAGCTTTCAAGTGCTTGAATTCTTTTATTGTTTTTATTACAATAAACTACAGTTTATTTCTAATATTATGCCATTATGGTCTGAGAAGATGCTTGATATGATTTTAATCTTCTTGAATTTGGAGAGACTTTGCCTATGACCCAATATGTGGTCTATCTTTGAAAATGTCCCATATGCACTTGAGAAAAATGTATATTCCATGGCTTTAGGGTGAAATGTTCTGAAGATGCCAATTAAGTTCATCTGATCTAGTGAGTCATTTAGGATTGCTATTTCTTTGTTGATTTTTTGCCTAGATGATTTATCCAGTGATGTCAGTGGGTATTAAAGTCCCCTACTATGATCGCATTGCTGTTGATCTCTCACTTGATATCTTCCAAAAATTTTTTATGTATTTAGATGCTACTCCTGCATTGGGTGCATATATGTTTACCAGAGTTATATCTTCTTGTTGTATCAATCTCATTACTATTATGAAATGGCCTTCTTTATCTCTTATTATGGCCTTCACTTTGAGGTCTATTTTGTCAGATATAAATATTGCTACCCAAGCTTTTTTTTCATTTCCATTTTCCTGAAACATATTTTTCCTTCCCTTCCCTTTCAGTCTGTGTGAGTTTCTAGCATATATATGGGTCATGTTTTCTTATTCATTCAGCCACTCAATGTCTTCCTATTGGCGCATTTAGGCCATTGACATTTAAAGTTATTATTGATAGGTACTTGTTTGTAGCCATTTTTATTCTTTATGGCTGTGTTCCTTCTTCCCTTCCTATTTCTTCTTTTTACAGCAGACCCTTTAGCCTT
>NW_006293003.1:824770-841457 GCF_000327345.1 Myotis davidii
CGCTTTGCATCACTTTGTATATGTCCTTCTATTCCTTTCTGGCCTGATGTGTTTCTGTTGAGAAATCATTTGATAATCAAATGGGAGATCCCTTGTAGATACCTTTCTGTCTCTCTCTTGCAGCCTTTAAGATTCTCTCTTTGTCATTAATGTTTGACATTGTAATTATGACATGTCTTGGTGTGGGTCTTTTGGGTTCATCTTGTTTGGGACTCTCTGTGCTTGTGTGACTTTTTTCTTCCCCAAATCAGGGAAGTTTTCTGACATAATTTCTTCAAAAAGGTTTTCTAACCCTTGGTTCTCTTCTTGTCCTTCTGGCACCCCTATTAAATGTATGTTGCTTCGTTTCATGTTGTTCCAAAGCTCCCTCAGGCTCTCCTCCTGTTTTTTGATTTTTTTCTCCAATTGTAGTTCAGATTAGGTGTGTTTTGCTTCCCTGTCTTCTAATTTGTTAATTCAGTCCTCTGCTTCTTTTGGTATACTGTTGAAAGCTTCCATAGTGTTTTTTATTGTAGCTATATCACTCTTTATTTCCTCCTGATTCTTTATAAGTTGTTAATTTTCTCATCCATCCAGTTTATGAATTTATGACCCTTTTGACATATTTCATGCCTCCATTTAATTTAGTTCCTTTTCTGGTTATTCCTCCTTTTTTTTTCCTTTGGGGGTTCTTGTGTCTCCCCATTTTTTCTCTCACCAAAGGATGTAGGTGTTGAGTCATGCAGGGCCTGTGGCTGCAGTGGTGGGCTTGGTGGCAGGTCACACAGTTGCGGGTGGCAGCTGCTCCTCAGGTGGTTGCAGTGTAGCTACTCCTCATGTGGTCATGGGGTGGCGGCTTCTTGCAGGTGGCCACTCCTCTAACAGTTGCGAGGCAGCACTTGCTCCTCATGTGACTGCAGGTGGTGGTTGCTTGTGAAGAGACAGTTCCTCATGTGGTCATTGGGTTCCTGGTCATGGGTGGCTGCTCCTGATGCGGTCATTGGGCTGCTGCTCCTCACATGGCTGCGGAGCATCTGCTCCTCATGCAGTCATGGGCAATGGCTTCTCCTGGGGTAGGGGGTTGTGTGGTGGCTGCTCCTCTGGCGGTCATGGGTGGTGGCTGCTCACAGGGCTGCTGAATTGGTCGCAGTGACCAGGGCTGCTGCGTAAGGTTTGGCTGTTCATGCATGCAGTCTCAGAGCCTGGGACTGCTGCTGTATAAGGCTAGGTTGTTCACATATGTGCACACAGTCTTGAAGCCTAGGGCTGCTGGATAAGGCTTGGCTGTTCACATGAGCAGTTGTGGAGCCCTGTGCTGCTGTGGAAGGCTAGGCTGTTTGCAAGTGTATGGTAGAGGAGCCCGGGGCTGCTGAGTGAGTCTTGGCTATTTACTCACATGGTTTTGGAGCCCTGTGTTGCTGCATAAGCTGCATTTTGATCTTGCTGCTCTAGATATTTTTCCTTCTTCTCAGTCCCACATGAAGATGAACAGGGTGCTCCTTTGCTTCAGGGGAACATTCATGTGGAATGGTTAAAAACTAAAGTTGTGGTCCCAGGACATAGGTTAAGAAGTACAACTCCAGTCTAAAGCTTTATAGAAACCTAGAGCCACTGAACTTAATTGCATTGACAAAGTGTGCATCTGTTCATGTGTGTGCATGTGTGTAAATGTGTGTGCATATATGTGTGTGTGTGTGTGTGTGTCGGGGGCAGTGTGAGGGAATTGAGGAGAAAATTTTGAGTTAAAGAATTTTAAGATAGAAAAATCTACCTCAAGAGGGAGGGAGGAAGGGTACGCACTGTTGGAGACTTTTTGGGGAAAGGGACTGGGTTCTTGCAGGTCCTGCTAGCAGTGGGGGACTGGAGTCCTATTCCCATGCACAGTGACTGAGTAGGGTTAAATCTTTCAACTAAAGAGCTCTGGGATTGTAAATATGATGGCTTTAATTCACTCTAAATGATTTTAGAATAGACCTTGTGATTTTTATGAATGTGATAACTTACGCTTCAACTCTAGGACCCATCATTGCCTATTGGAGACTCTGCACTCCAAGAATTCTCAGGTGACATTAGATCAGAAAGGCCACCATCTAGAGGTGGTTCCCTCAGATACAACATTGATAGCATTCTATTAAACACTTGAGGCTTTCCTAATGAGTATATAGTATCAGAAATTTGTTTTCATTGATGGAATTAGTGACTTATTAGATAAAAGGAGGAATACCAGAAATGTGCTGTCTTTCTACCTGTAGCCAATGCTGTAGGCATGCCCCCTGCATTCCCTCTTCCTTACACTTTGGGTATATCACATCACTGCCAAGTGCCAGCAGATGCATTGCTTAGCTTATGAGCTTTTGTTGGTGACTGGAGCTCACTTTGTTGCCTGTGTCACTAGCCAAAAGTGCTAAGAAATTAATTCATCTTGAATAGCCCTCAATTAATAATTAACTAAAGTTGGTGCATAAACATCACAGCTCCCTTTCCCTGCAGATAAGATAACTCTGAGGCCTGTGTTCTACATTGATTCCAAGCATTATTCCTGCAGATTTTCCTCTGGCTGTTTATTATTTATTATTTTTAATTGAATTTATTGGGTGACATTGGTTCACAAAATCTTACAGGTTTCAAGTGTACAACTCAATGAAACATCATGTACATACTGCATCATGTGCCCATATCCCCAAAGTCTCTTTTTGTCTCCATTCCCCTGACTTTGCCCACCTCTACCTAGCCTCCAGCCCCCTTTTCCTATAGCTATCACTATCACCCACAGTGGTAACTGGCTTGACAACATACATTTCACTGGCTGGCCTTTCTTCCTGAGGCTCATTTATCCAGTCCCCTAGTGGTGGTTCCTTTACCTCACAAATGGACTACCTGGTTTATGGGAGAATCCAAAGGGAAACATGGGCAGAACATAAGAAGCTATCAAGACCTATAGCCCACATCCATTGGCAGCTCTATAATTAAGCTCTAAATGATCTTGTAGCCAGCCTTGAACAGGAGAGATTTAATTGCATGATTCAAGAATCCCACCTCTGAAATTTTGATATTTGTCTCAAGTGAATCTTTCAAGTAAGGTGGTGGCTAGAACACCTGAAAGGACAGACACCCAGGGCCTCCAAGCTTACAGGTTGTATGAACTGTTCTTGTGTTTTCCTTTTTTAAAAAAGTTAATAAATGTCCATGCAAGTGGCAAAATTTGTTCAAAGACTTGCTTTCTGTTGGTGAGGTTGTAAGAAGAATAGATAATGCTTCTCTGCCTGAAAGTTTCTGGTGGCTACAATTGCCTACCAAAAAGAACCAAAGAGGCAAACAGGCTACTGAACACCAAGATTATATGTATATCAGTGGTGACCTGTGACCACTGAGCACTAAACATACCCCAGGGTTCTTCCTCAAATGTCACTTGTATAAAGTGCACAAACCTTTCACACAGTCTTGGGAAGGGGGGCATGTGGAATTTTTAGTAACTGAGATTGAATTTCCACCAGCTCAGAGCAGATTAAGTTGAATTTAGGAAAATATACATTTCACTTCTTGCACCCAGATTTGGAAATTAAAAAAAAAATACTTACAGTCCTAGCCAGTTTTGCTCAGTGGATAGAGCATTAGCCTGTGGACCAAAAGGTCCCAGGTTTGATTCCAGTCAAGTGCACATACCTGGGTTGCAGGCTCCTCCCCGGGCCCGGGCCCTGGTCAGGGTGAGGGTAGGAGGCAACCAGTCGATGTGTTTCTCACATTGATGTTTCTCTCTGTTTTTCCCTCTCTCTTCCACTCTCCCTAAAAAAATCAATGAAAAACCAATGAAAAAATATCCTTGGGTGAGGATTAACAAAAAAATTAAAAACAAACAAAAAACTCATATTTATATATACTGAAAATGTACATTGTCCATGTTTTCCTACCACTAACCACACCTCTACTGTGTTCTGAGTCACTAGATTTTCTAACCTGTCCATTGATTTAACCTGTTCTCAAATTCTACCCACCTCCATCACTTCCACCCTTGACCAAGTAGTCTGTCATCTCTGTCTGGGACCCTGCCACACTTTCTGATGGATTCCCCTTATCATTCATTCTTGCAACTCTCCACCCCATAATCTATTTTCCTCACTTAAACCAGGCTGATCTTTCAAAATCCCAGCTCTGAGCATATGAAACTCGCTGTCTTAGTCTGTTTGTACTGCTATAAAAAGAATGCCATAGACTGAATATTTTAATAAATGGCAGACATTTATTTTTCTACTTCTGGAGGCTTGGAAATCCAAGACTGAGGCACTGGCAGATTTTCTGTCTGGTAAGAGCCCATGTCCTGGTTCACAGACAGCTGCCATTTTGCTGTATCCTTACATGGTAAAAGGAGTTCTCTCAGGCCTATTTTATAAGGGCATTAATCTCATTCATGAGGTCTCCACCTTCATGACCTAAAAACCTCCTAAAGGCCTCACCTCCTGATACCATAACCTTGGGATTAAGATTTCACCCTCCTATGCCTTTTCATTGCTATAAGATAAATCCTTAAAACAAATCCTATGAAGCTTTATGATGTGCCCCCACTCACCTCTCCTGGGCATCTCTCAGCACTCTATTGGGCCCCCTCTAGGCCCTAGACATATCATCTATCTTCCATACCCAGAATGTGGTATAGACCTTCTAGCTTCTGGATTTTTGCCTGAGCTAGTCCCTCTATCTGAAACAATCTTATCTGCCTTGCATCTAGTTACTCATATTCTTCCTAACCCTGTGATGCTGGTCTGATCAAGCCTTGACCAAACCCACAGGGAGATCTTGAGTATATAGGGCCCATCAGAATTATTGGATGGTTCCCAAGGAGGGTGTGGCCTGGGCAAATGCTCTCTGCAGCTGAGGCTGATTCTAAAGAGAGCTGACAGCTGGAAGTGTTTTCCCCAGTCACCCCCAATATTCCAGCAGCTGATATAACAGGTTATTCCTTGAGGGGGTTCTGTGTGGAGCATTATGGTGCCTACCACACATCTCCCCTGCCTATCAAACACATTGTAAACAATTGTGTGTATTGAGTTCCCTTGTTTTGAAATACTTTGAGTGCTTTATGCTGTCTTAGATCAACATCCTATGATACAAAAGGCATAGTGACGTCTACTAAATGAGGTTATGATTCAAGGGTAGTGACTACTAGATAGGAAGGGCAAAGAAAAGCTATTGCTGTGACGAAACAAGAAGTCTCAGAAAGAGAGAGAAGAGCCAGACATCAGATGCCAGCATGTTCACTCCCCTCACACACCTATCAGGGTCAAACATGGAAAAGGCTGCAAATGAGGGAAATAAAAACACCAAGAGAGACTTGGAGGGCTCTAAGCATGAAGTAGGTATGTTGCTCCTTGATTCTTAGGGAAAGTTGCAAGCTCCTCAGAGTGTGCCCCATATTTAGCATGATGCTGGTGCACTGTGGTCTCAAAAAGGAGTCAATTTTAAATTTGGAAAAGGAATAGGAGGGGAGGGGGAAAGACACTTGAGTACTAGTCAGCCCCCATTAGAAGCTATTCCAGATGTTCTACCCAGTAACCAATAAAGACTGGAAAATGTGGTTTTGATTTGACTATATTGTCACCTCAACTAAAATAGCATTATGTTTATTAGTAAGAAGGGAAGAATGGATACTCAGTAGGTAATTAGCATTCTTTGACATAGATGGTGATAGTAAATTGGCAAATTTTGAGTATATTCTTTCTTGCCAAAATTAAAACTTGATATCATTACAACACTCCCCTTGATTTTTAAAGTATCATAATTATCTGTGAAATTCAAAATCCAGACCTAGCACTCTTAATTATTTTGCTATATAAACTTGGGCTAAGATGCATGATTCTTTTTTTTTAAATATATTTTTATTGATTTCAGAGAGGAAGGGAGAAGGAGAGATAGAAACATCAGTGATGAGAGAGAATCATTGATCGGCTGCTTTCTGCACACCTCCTACTGGGGATTAAGCCCGCAACTCGGGCATGTACCCTTGGCTGGAATCAAACCCAGGACCTTTCAGTCTGCAGGCTGATGCTCTATCTACTGAGCCAAACCCGCTCAGGCAAGATAGATGGTTCTTTGATAAAAATTAGTGAATGTGACAAACTTATCTAGGTTGAATTGATGATTGAAAAAGACTCTAGGTCTGACCAGCGTGGCTCAGTGGTTGAGTGTAGAGCTATGAACCAGGAGGCCATGGTTTGATTTCTGGTCAGGGCACATGCCTGGGTTGTGGGGCATGCAGGAGGCAGCCGATTCATTGTTTTCTCTCATCATTGATGTTTCTCTCTCTCTCTCTCCCTTCATCTCTGAAACAAAACCAAACATTTTTTTTTAAAAAAGAAAAAGACTCCAGGAAATCTCCCTACCAATCATTCAGCCTTACCTCCTGTTTTTCTCAAGTGATCATGTTTTAATTGTGGCCTTTGGAGACATTAAAAAATCAGGTTCTCCAGCCTTCTTCCCATCTCCTTCTCCTGCTGTCTCTGTCTTATGACCCAGCCATCTTGAGTGGCCTGCCCTTGCTGGCATTTATCCAACATCTTGCCTCCATGCCCTTCCTTTAGTTGAGTCTGCTGTCAGTTATATTTCTTGCCAATCCCTTATGAGCACGGGGGGAAATTCCTTTCATCTCTCTAGGCTCAACTCAAATGCCTCCTCCTCCACAAAAGTTTCTGAGTTCCCTTTAGCTTGATGTAATTCCTTTGAGAATCCAGACAACTTCGTTGGTACCTCTATTGGGACAAATATTATGCTTAATCCATATTATGGTTGTTTGGGTATGTGTCTGATTCCTTTAAGTGAGCATCTTTGTCTTATTTATTATGGTAAGCCCAGAACCCAGAAAATATTTAATGCATGTTTATTGAAATAATACATATATAATAAATGCAGAATGAATAGATATTATAACTAATGAGTGCAGAGTAAATAGATAAACATACAATAGAAGAATTAGAGAATGAATGAAGAAAGTAAAAAGAATAAAGAATGAATGAATGATTCTGTATCTCATTCTGGATGAACAGCTGCTGGCCAGGGCATTGACAGCCTCCAGGGTAGATAACTCACAGACTCAGCAGTACTCACACCTTCTCTTTGTCAGATTTTCCCTGACAGGAACCCTCTCTTGTCATTGCTCATTATCTTTTCTATCTCCAAGTTGCCTTGTGTCCTCTTCCCCACAGATAAAGAAGGGAATCCAACTTGGCAGGCTCAGCATGACCAATGGGTAACAGCAAACCTCAGCTTCCTGCAACCAGAGAGCTGGAGTGATGGCCCAAGTACTAGTCTTTCCAAGGAGGACAAAGATAGGAACAGAATGCAAGAGGGTCCAGGCAGACTGGACCTGCTGCTTAGGTGAGAGAGGGCCTACATCTTCCCATGGGTAGGGCAGGTGATCAGGCCACATTTCAGGCAAAAGGAAAAAGCCACCTTGGCAAAATACAAGAGTCATATTTTGTTAGATTTTAAACTAAAATAACAAAATGCAGCCAACCAAGAAACCCACTAACCAAATAACTAAACAGATAAAGCAAAGCCAAGTAATCCGATTACATAACTTGAAAAAGAAGCTTTAATTTTAAGGGTAAATCTTATCTTTTCTAACACTACATTTGTTTTCAGCACATTTTACAGAAATATAAGAGTAGGCTACAACTCTGATCCTGATAACAATCAGATTTCTCTGTCTCTTACTCCCCTTTCTACCCCACCCCCGCATCCCTCTTCTCATGAGTCTTGCCCCCACCCTCCTGTCATGTCTTTCTCTCTCCATTCCCGTCTTTCAACATTGGGCAAGGCCCTAATGCCATTTCCTCTTTCCCATGTGTCATTCTTTGATTAGAGAGGAAGCAGTAATCACAGATCCCACACAAAAAGACTCACTTGGACAGCTGTGGTGTCAGCCAGGATCTACAATTCTCTTCTGTGATATCAGATTGAGGGCTATAATCAGATTGAATATTTGGGTATAAGAAATATTTCATTTCAAAGCGTTTAGCAGGTGTTAACTAATCAATCCTCACTGGTGAAAGAGGCTGCTTCCCACTCCTACAAAGGGCCAGCTTACTCAGCCCCTAAGTACACTTGTGCTTTGCTTTGTGAATGGGGGTGGGGGTGAGGGTGGGGGTGGGGAAGGAAAAGAAAAATGTATCTACCACATTAAATTGACATTCCTTGTGCAAGTCCTGTTTTCTAAAAAGGTGCCTCTTATTCAGATTCCAAACCTGAGCCATACCTTCTATTTAGGCCTGAACTGCACAGAGGTAATTATCCCCCCACCCCCATTTCTCCTCCCAGCTAATGGAAATGTGAAAGGTAGGACTAGGACGGTGTTCCTACACTGAGATTACAAACAAAAACCAAGATCTCCACCAACACTGGAATGAAGCAGTGACATGCATATGACACAGAGCAGGGAGCAACTGATTGGTACTGCCTTCCAGAGATGATGATGTCAGTAGAAAACTGAGCCCTAAGTGTTTGGGAGAAAACATGGAGAGGACTGATTGAAATTAAGGCTTGGGAGAGAGAGAGAGAGAGAGAGAGAGAGAGAGAGAGAGAGAGAAAGAAGTAGGAGAAGTAGGAGGATGGGTACATGAAACCAACATGAATCTGGTGTGCTGTAGACCATTATCGGAAAAGCAACTCCTGTCATCCAACAACCTCTTGCAAAAAGACCTCCTGTAAGAAGACAGCACAGCCTTGGGGGTAAAATTGTTGTTGTTTTTTAATTTTTTTACGTGTTCTGCTTTGGAAATTTCTCAGGTAGCCTTTGACTATAGAAGGCTCAAGGCCACTGAGTAGCTTATAAAACTCTATATCTGCATCTTTACCCCCAAACACATGTTTTTGTTCTAAAATCTGGAGCAATTCTGGTTTGATTGTTCTCAAGGCCAATCTCAGTGTTGACCTTACCTTGCCCTTTCCTCTGTGTAGAGCACCTCTAGCACATGCCAGAGACTCAGGGCATCTGGTTATACAATGCCATATACCACAATTCCCTGAGAATGTCTGGAGATGCCAACGTTGCTTTCCCTTTGCAAAGTCACAGAATTTTGAAGCTGAAGGACTATTAGAGGTCACCTGGGGTCAACTTGCTCATCTTATACGGTAGATGAAGAAACTGAAGCCCAGCAAAGGGTAGTGGCTCTCAAGAAACCATCTAGACCAGGGGTGGGCACACTTTTTGACTCGAGGGCCACAATGGGTTCTTAAACTGGACTGGAGGGCTGGAACAAAAGAATTGATGCAGTGTTTGTGTGAACTAATATAAATTCAAAGTAAACATCATTACATAAAAGGGTACGGTTTTTTTTTTTTTTTTTGTTTTTTTCATTTCAAAGGGGCCATAGTTTGCCCACAGCTGATCTAGGCAGACCCTGGTATGAAGTTCTCTTATAAAACTGTCAGTCCTCCATTGAGGATATGCCAGTAAATATTCCATACTTCTGCCCCCTTTTTTTCTCACCCCACTAAAATAAATTGCAAGCTTCTTGATGGCAGTTCAAGAAATTTGTTGTTAACTTTGCCTTCACTTCTCGTATCTTTTTGTCAAAGACTCTTCTGATTGAGCAGCAAGCCCTATCTACTAGCCTTATATGTGCTATCTGACTATTGTCTTCTAGGAATTGGGAATTTAAATACGTATCGGTTGTGCCTAAATAGAGCGGACATGAAAGCCCTTTGAGGATGCCTGATTTTCCTCATGTAGAAAATGCCAGTTGCTGAGACAGAGGGTTTAAAGACTTCATAGATAGAACAAGTCAGGAAAAAGTGGTTCACTACCTGTTTCTCAATGAATTTTAAGTTCTGGTTCGAGTCCTCGTGAGCCCTGGTTCTCTTCCTGCTCTTGAGTTCTGGGAAACAACCAAAAATCCCTTCAATATATACTCCTTTCTTTTTAAAAAAGTATTTTTCAACTACAGTTTATATTCAATACTAGAGGCCTGGTGCACAAATTTGTGCACAGGTGTGGTCCCTCTGGGTGGCCTGCAGGGATGGGGCCAAAACCAGCAGTCCAATGCCGCCTGCAACTCCTGCTCATCCTGGCCCTGCTGTGCCTGCCACTGCCACCACTCTGTAGGCTCACTGTCCCTCCACTGCAGTCTCTGGGCTTCAGTGGCCATCCTGATTGGGAGAGGCTCATGCTACTGCATCAGTGCTCGCCAGCCATGAGCCCTGCATCTGGTGCCCTCCCAAGGGGAGTGGCCTGCAGGATCAGGCTGAAACTGGCTCTCTGACATCCTCCAAGGTGTCCTGGATTGCAAGAGGGTGCAGGCCAGGCAGAGGGATCCCACTGGTATGATTGGACTGGGGACAGACCGTGGGAGGGTTCCAGGGCATGTCCGGCCCATCTCGCTCAGTCCCCATCAGCCTGTCACCAGCAGCAAGCTAACCTACTGGTCAGAGCATCTGCCCTCTGGTGGTCAGTGCATGTCATAGCAACTCATCAAACAATTGACTGCCCCCTGGTGGTCAGTGCACATCATAGCGAGCAGTTGAGCAGCCTTAGCATATCATTAGCATATTATGCTTTGATTGGTTTTTCGGTTGTTCTGCTGTTCGGTCTATTTGTATATTACCCTTTTATTATATAGGATTATTTTGTATTAGTTTCAGGTGTATAGTTTAGTGGTTAGACCAAGGGTGGGCAAACTTTTTGACTCCAGGGCCACAGTGGGTTCTTAAACTGGACTGGAGGGCCGGAACAAAAGCATGGATGGAGTGTTTGTGTGAACTAATATAAATTCAAAGTAAACATTACATAAAAGGGTGTGGTCTTTTTTTTTTTTTTTTTAGTTTTATTCATTTCAAATGGGCCGGATCCGGCCCGCGGGCCATAGTTTGCCCATGGCTGGGTTAGACAATCATACACTTTACAAAGTGATCCCCTCGATATTTCAAATACCCATCTGGCACCTTACATACTTATTACAATATTATTGACTATATTCCCTATGTTGTACTTTATATCCCCTTGACTATTTTGTAACTACCAATTAGTACTTCTTAATCCCTTCTTCATTTTCACCCAGCTGCCCAATGCTCCTCCTCTCTGGCAACAACCAGTCTGTTCTTATATCTATGAATCTATTTTTTGTTAACTTATTTTGTTCTTTAGATTCCACATATAAGTGATATCATATGGTATCTGTTTTTCTATGACTTATTTCACTTAGCATGATACCCTCTAGGTTTATCCATGCTGTTGAAAATGGTAATATTTCATGCTTTTATATTTTTGTGTAATATTCCATTGTATACATGTATCAATTCAATGAAAAAGTGGGCAGTGGACCTGAATAGACACTTCTCCAAAGATGACATACAGATGGCCAATAGCCACGTGAAAAGATGCTCAACATCACTAATCAGAGAAGTTAAAATTAAAACCACAATGAGAAATAGTGAATTAGTGTTACAAAGTTGTTTTTCTATTTGTTTTTTGTTCTTATTTTAGGAAATACAGGTTGAAATAAAAGTAAGGTTGAATTTGGTATTATCTACACCAGGGGTCCTGAAACTTTTTAAACAGGGGGCCAGTTCACTGTCCCCCAGACCATTGGAGGGCCAGACTATAGTCTACAAAAAACTATGAACAAATTCCTATGCACACTGCACATATCATATTTTGAAGTAAAAAACCAAAATGGGAACAAATACAATATTTGTATTTGCATGTGGCCCCCGGGCCGTAGTTTGAGGACCCCTGATCTACACTAATAAAAGACAAACATGCAAATTGACCGTACCTTTGCTATGCCTTAAGCCACGCCCACCAGCCAATCAGAGCGACTATATGCAAATTAACCGAACCAAGATGGCGGCCGGCAGCCACGGAGCTGGAGCAAGCAGGAGGCTTGGTTGCCCTAGTGATGGAGGAAGCCAAGCTTACCGCCTGCCATGGCCAGCTCTGAGCTCCACTCAAGGCAACAAAGTTTCAATTATAGAAGGTAAATAAATCCCAACATAAAAAAAGAAAAAAAAAAGGAGAGGCTGGGAGCTTCCATCACCGGGGGGCTTGGCCAGCCTGAAAACGGCCCTCAGACCCTCACCCAGACTGGCCTGGCCCCTCAGTGGGGACCCCCACCCTGAAGGGGGTGTGACCAGGTGCACACAGCCATCAGCCCCTTACCCAGGCTGGACAGACACCCCAGTGGGGAACCCCACCCTGATCTGGGACACCCTTCAGGGAAAACCAGCCAGCCCCCACCTGTGCACCAGGCCTCTATCCTATATAATAAAAGGGTAATATGCAAATTGACCCTAACAGCAGAACAACTGGGAATGATTGGTCACTATAACACACACTGACCACCAGGGGGAAGATGCTCAATGCAGGAGCTGTCCCCTGGTGGTCAGTGTGCTCCCACAGGGGGAGCTCTGCTCAGCCACAAGTAAGGCTGATGGCTGCCAGCACAGCGGTGGTGGCGGGAGCCTCTCCCGCCTCAGCAGCAGTAAGGATCTCCGACTGCAGCTTAGGTCTTCACCCTGCTGGTAAGTGGACATTCCCCGAGGGCTGCCAGGCTGCCAGAGGGATGTCTGACTGCCAGCTTGGGCCCTATCCCCCAGGGATTGGGCCTAAGCCAGCAGGTGGACATCCTCCGAGGGGTCCTAGACTGCAAGAGGGCATAGGCCGGGCTGAGGAACCCCCCTGACTGCACAAATTTTTGTGCACCGGGCCTCTAGTTTTAATATAAAACAGGATAGGTTACAATATAGGTAGCTCCCATTCAGTTGGTTACCTTTTCATAATCTAATTTTGAAGTGACATCTCATCACTTCTGTTGTATTTTATCTGTTATAAGTGAGTCACTAGGTACAGCCTCAAAGGATTTCACAAGGGCATGAATGCCAGGAGGCAGCGATCATGGAGGGCTGTCTTAAGGTCTTCCTTCTACACCTTACCTGAAATTAATACTCAAAGTTTTCTGAATACATATTAGCCACAAGCACTTTGTGTTCTCTGAGTCCCCTTTCTCTTTTCCTTACCTTTTTGGAGCACTGTCTGTTTGAATGGGTACTTAACCCCATCCACTTTCTAGCAAGTACATATGATGACTGAAGACCAAATTTCTCTCATAATCTGGATTGCTAATTCCCTGAATGCAGGAATTATATTTTATTCTCTGTAATTCTTGGAGCACTATATGCAGTCAATAAATATATAACTATTTCTTGAATAGATCTGTGCGATTCAGAAGAAAGAGTTCTTTGACATGAATCTATGGCACCCAAGTTCTAGTTTTGGCTATGTTCAACCATTTTGGTAACTCTCATCATTGTTTTTGCCTACCTCTCATTTCAGCAGCAGCTGCTGGGAGCTGACTCATGTTAAGTTGAGAGTATCTTATTTCTGTCTGTGGGCCTTCTCCACCCATATGGGAATTTGCCTTGTCTATGTGTTCATGCAGCTAAGAAGTGTGAGGGTGTTAACACTCCCAGGGCAATCTTCAACCAGGGTCAGATAGCAACTGGTGTATAAATGCCCCGAGCTCCTGTCCTTCCAGTGAATAATTCTGCAAAGCATTCTCTACACTTCCTATAAAATCAGCCCCTGTTGCCCTTTAGTATATTCATTTCTTCCCTGTCTCACTATCCCCTTTCCTTCACTTCTAATTGCTAGGATCACATCTCAAATAATTCACCTTTGCCCAAGTTCTTGGGTCATGCTCTGCTCTCAAGAAAACCCAAACTAAGATAGGTTTTTCTTTCTCTGCACATGCTCTGCCACTAAGGCTAAATCTTGAGAAGGCTTGGGTCATAAAGACATAGAATTTGGCATGGGTGAAGTCCCAATCAGACTGGAAAAGCCTACTCCTGATTCTCTTGGATTAAAGCTTCAGAATGGAGAGTTGTCTGCTGGAAGTGAAGGCAAAAGCCAGGAGCAGAAGGGCAGTCATTTACTCTCTGGGACTCCAGGAGGAGCCAACCCAGCACAGCACACCTGCAATAACCCAGGGCAGCTACTGGTTAGACATAGAGCAAGCCTGACCTAACATTTATGAAATATCCTGGGCTCTATTTTGCATGCAAGAGATCCCAGAAATGTCTCCAGGTCCCTAGGAAAACATAGATGTTGGTAAGACACTACCTGGAGAGCTAGCCAAAGGGATTTACTACCCTGGAGCCAAAAAAGATCCTAGAGTCAGGGGGACTGATTGAATCACCTGAACAGGATATTAAATAGTGGTCATGGCTATTCCTCAAGAGGTATTCAATAGCAGCAGAAGAACCCAAGTCAGCAGGGAAGACCACAAAGCTCTTGGAGAGGACACCATAAGATCACTAACTATTGGCTTAAACAGTTATCAGAATTGTGAACGTCTTTTGCTCTGAAGACATAAAGGATCCAGGGAGTGGAATGGTGACACTGTACAGATCCCAGCCCCCTGTGACCATAAGGATATGATATACTCCCAACCCATACCCAGGTGCCATCATGGAGAATATCAAGAGAGGGAAAGCAAAATGGAAGGAGTAAATATTTAAAGCACAAAAAAAAATGAATTTTCAAAAGAGATTGTTTAAAAGGTTGGAGTGGACCAGGCTTACCAAATTAGGACCAAGGTCCATACTCATTTCTAGTTCTTTGGCCGGCTTCTGTGTGTATGCATGCAAGGTACCATGGGCACACATACTTGCAAAGGCACATCAAGCTCATAAGAAAGCTTGAATCTGGCATAGAAAATCTTTTGCAAATCTGAATGAAATGTGTAGTATTCTTTAAAGTCCTCTTCTATGCTGGTAGGGCAAGGAATAAGGCAGATTCTGTCTCTTGAAGGTACCCAACCATGAATACAGTGTTTCCCACCTGGGGCAGCTTTCCATGTTCAGACCAGGTTCATTTGAGCTGGAAGTGCCACATTGGCTGCAAATCTACCTCGAAGTTTCTGGTTTTACCTGGGAGGCTGAAGTCAGGAGTCTTAACAAATTCAGCAAGAACTGTAAAGGAAGGGTGGGGGTAGGGGAAGGCAGCATTTGCTGCTTTCATCTCCTTGGGCAGTCCTGATTTCTCTGCCGCATTCCCCATCTGGGCTTTATCAAGGCTATCTTCATATCCCTGTCTTTCCCAGTCTCCTCTGGGATGTTTCTTCTGCTATGACAGTTGCTGAGGGTTCCCCAGGGCAGGTGGAAGCATGATTTGCTTTTCAAGCTCTGCCCACTTATTGATCTCCTGTCTGAGAAATGTCAGCAGCAGCCAGGAGCTGTCCCCACTAAGGCACTTAGCTTGGAAGCCTGTGGTATCTGCCTGTATAAACCCTCCTGCCTTCTGCCTCTCTAGCTTTAGAACTATCCCCACCCCCACCCTGGGAAAAGTCTTCTAAGATGAGATGGCACGAATCAAACAGCAACATGCTTTGAACACTGGGACAGGAACAACGTTTAAATTGGGCAAAAGCCTTGAGCTCAGAGCAAGTGCATTTCACTTCCTGCCATCCCTCCCCCTCTCTGCATCTGATTGCTGAGAGCAGAAAAAAACTATCTCCTGGTGAAGCCTGGCCAGGGCAGTTGACCCAGGAGTCAGAAAGTGGGGCTCTGGTCCAGGATCTGGGTAGTTAAAGACCACCCATTATTTCAACTGCCATCTCTCCACCCCTGCTCCAATACAATTTAAATGCAAGATTGTGAGGAGGTGAGGGGAAGAGAAAGAGACTGTGTGTTTAGTGGTTAAACCTTTTAAAGTTTAAGTGCATAAAAAGGGCCTTCTCCATATCTGTCTATAGCAATTCCCATGACAGTTACAGCAAAATTACAGAAATTGGGTCATTTATATAACCCTTTGTATTGTCAAAGCGCATTAAATGTCTGCTTTCCTGCACACTGCTGAGCTGTCTTCAGCTGTCAAATCCCCATACTGCAGCTCAACACACTGAGGGTAAAGGACTTTGGCGATGCCTACACAGGGAATGCAGGACCCTCAGGTGCAGGAAAGGTTTGGAAAGGAAGATTTAAATTTCCTCTGAGCATGAGTCCATGGTTTAAAATATCTTGAATCCTCTGCTTCCCAGACAAATGCTTTGTCACATGGCTGGTGGGTTTTTCCCCAAATGGCCAAACTCGACATTTAACTTTTATTCTGGACAGAGATGAAAGAGCCCATTCATGCATTCATACAGTTTATAAAGAAGGATATATTGAATCTTTTCTAAAATACTACTATGAATATTATGCTGCACTGGCCACCATTTTAAAGAGACATATATTTTAACCCCAATAAGGTAGGCACTGTTATTATCCCCATTTTATAGGTGAAGAAACTGAGGTATAGAGAGGTATAGTGGATTTTGTGGTGTGCTGTCCAGATGTACCTTTATAACTAAGGTGCTCATTTCCCCAGCTACTGGGAGTGTGGACAGCAGATAGTTCACAAATAAATTCAAAAAATAAAAATTTTATATATTTAAGGTGTAGCACATTCAATGTCCCTCTAGAAACTGCCCTCAAGGTCACACCCCCTTCCTGCGGGCAACCCACATTCAATGACAAAATCACACAGAGGTATAAAGGCCTGTCATTGTGCCTCAATTTTTTTTTTTCAGAAAAACTCAGCAGGGTCACTCCAGCTCCACTCCTTCCCCATTGATGTCTTCTTTGTGACTGCATTACAGACCAACTCCTCCCTTAGCCCAATCCTGCCTCCTTTACCCTCCCACTGCTGTTGATCCCAAGGGCACGCCTCAATGACCCTCTTGCA
>NW_006293003.1:841890-844479 GCF_000327345.1 Myotis davidii
AGTCCCAGACCCAGCTCTAGACACCCTTCCAGTGTTGCAGATTGGGAAGGTGCTTCTACTTCATGAAGTTCTTTCAGTGCCTCAAGAGATGTGAAAAGGAAGGTATTATCACCTGCACTTTGCCAGTGAGGAAATTTTAGCTTAGGAAGATTAAAAAGATTTATGCTATCTGTTGCTAACATAGCAGAAGCTCAAACTCAGATCTCCAGTATCTATTGCCCATGGCAATGCTCCCATCCAAGGCTTTAGGTTAGGAGCAGTGCAGGATGCTCTTCTATATAACACTTTGCCTCTGCCCAGGTAGTGGTACCATCTGCACCTTCATTCTATCTCTCTGCCTGAACTGCAAGGCTCTAGAATTGTGAGATTCTGGGCAGTTGCACCTGTGTCATCAATGCCATCAAAATCCCTGCCTTTAGTAAAGCCCTTGCATACAGAGATAAATCTCAAAAACATGGTGAGCAAAAGAAGCCAGACATAAAAGAACACATATTATATGATTCCATTGACATGAAATTATAAAATAGGCAAAACTCATTTATGATGATAGAGGCCAGAAGAATGGTTACTTTGGTTGGAGGATGTTTTGACTGGAAGGAAGCACAGCAAACTTTCTAGAGAGGTCTAAATTGTGTTTATCTTCATGGGGTAGTGGTTACATAAGTGTACACATTTGTCCAAACTCATCAAACCGTACACTTAGGATGGGTACATTTTGTATGTTACTTATACATCTGGAAAGCTGGTTAAAAAAGCCACTCACACAGTAGATGTGGCATTCTAGACCTGGGTTTGCTGGAGTCTCTGCCATCCATAAAATGATACAGTCCATGTGAGCCCGAGTGTATTTTCCAGGAAAAAAAGCTCTCATTTTCCTCAGGTCCTACTTGTATAAGAATGTTCACAACTCACTTAACAAAGACATACAGAAAACCCCAAAAAACTCAAATAACTAGTCTGTGTGAAAAACCCAGCAGTCAATTTCTTTCACAGAACTTGATAGCCCATTGGAACTGGATTCTTAAGAGCACAGGGCAATAGTGAAAAAGGGGAGAGGTTCTGAAGCAGGTACAAGGCTGATCTTGCTTGGTGGAGGGAAAGGAAGGACTGAGGGCCAGGTATAAGCCTGAAGAGTCATTAGGCTGTTTCACCTTGCCTGCCAGCAAGATCGAGGAGAAGCCACAATCGCTTAGGTGTCTATGACTTACACAGGTTTGAAATCACAATCTTGTCATGCCTGTTTAAACCACCACAAAGCAGTGAAATCCTATTATCTGCCATATATTACCGTGCTGACAGACGTGGGAGGGAACTGTGGACACTATCAGACACACCTCATTCCCTCAGGAACTGGGGAGCTTGGACAATTCTGTTCTGGCAAAGCCTCTTTGAACAATCATCTGAGTGCTCCAGACCTAGGCTGGAATGGGAACTGAGTTGTGTTGGATCCGCACCTGGTATAGGAAAGCACATAAGTGTGCCTGTGTGTGCATGTTCACACAACAGCAAGAGCTAGGCTGGTGGTTTGTGAGATATTTCCAAAACTAACAGCAGCAGCAATGCCTGGGAAGCTGAAATGCTGAAATCTGTGAATCAATCCAAGTACAAAGCTCTCAGTTTCTAATTTGGTACCTGTTTCCAACACCTTGAAAAGAGTCAATCTGTGCAGAACCTCACTCTCTTAGCATTTCTGATACTCAGATCTAGGAGAATGCAGTAACAGCAGGTATCTAAACCATTGATTTGAGAAGATTCTATACTATCATTGACATTGAATTTACTCTTATAAATACTAAGGAACTTTTTGATGTCCATACTCAGAAACAATAAGAAAATAAAACTTCTGTTTTCTATAGGTTATGGTTGAAGCAGACCTAAGGGATATTTTTATTCATTCTTGCAACATATACCTATCAAGTACCTACTATGTGTCAGGCCAGGGGCATACAGGAGGAAAAGAGACCAAAAAACCCCTTCAAACAACAAAAACACCTGCCCTCATGGAGTGCACATTATAGAGGAATAATGAATAAATAAATTATATATTATCTATAATAATAAAATCATAATATGCTAATTAGACTGGACGTCCTTCCGGATGAAGCCAGGGCTATGAGGGAAGCCTGGGTCCTGGGTGCCAGAGGGAAGCCAGTGCTGGCAGTCAGGGGAAGGAAGGCCTACTCTTTTTTTTAAAAAAAATTCTCCTTTATTTTGATTTCAGAGAGGAAGGGAGAGGGATAGATAGAAACATCAATGATAAGAGAGAATCATTGATTGGCTGCCTCCTGCATGTGCCCTTGACTGGAACTGAACCTAAGACCCTTCCGTCTCCAGGCTGATGACACTCTGTCCACTGAGCCAAGCAAGCTAAGGCCTAGAGGTTTTCTTGTTTGTTTGTTTGTTTTTGGAGTGTTTTGTTTGTATGTTTTGTGTTAATCCTAAAATAGTGCCTATTGATAAAATTAAGGATTGGTGACAGGTTTGCCTTTTTTTTTGAAAATGATGGTGGGAGTAGGGATTCTTTATCTTCTTAAGAGAGCACTATCATGCTGGCTGATTTTTAAGAGAATCCACTATATGAAATTGTAG
>NW_006293003.1:844591-873366 GCF_000327345.1 Myotis davidii
ATTTTGATTTGCATCTCTTGGATGATTAGTGACTTTGAGCATGTTTTCATATGTCTCTTGGCCTTCCTTACGTCTTCTTTCGAAAAGTATCTATTGAAGTCCTTTGCCCATTTTTTACTGGGTTGTTTGTCTTCCTTTTGTTAAGTTGTATGAGTTCCCTGTAAATGTTGGAGATTAAGCACTTATCGGAGATAGCATTGGCAAATATGTTCTCCCATGCAGTGGGTTTTCTTATTGTTTTGTTGATGGTTTCTTTTGCCTTGCAGAAGATTTTTATTTTGATGTAGTCCCACTTATTTATTTTCCCTTTAGTTTCCATTTCCCTAGGAGCTGTGTTGGTGAAGAAATTGCTTGGGCATAAGTCTGAGATTTTGCTGCCTTTGGATTCCTCTAATATTTTTATGGTTTCCTATGTTATGTTTAAGTCCTTTATCCATTTTGAGTTTATTTTTGTGTAGAAGACCTACTCTTGTATAAATTTCATGCACCAGGCCTCTAGTGTTAGATAAACACAAGAAAAACCAAGGAGAGAGGCCTGGAACAGATTCTTCCCTTAAGGCCCTCAGTCCTCAGAAGGAACCAACCATGCTAACATTTTAATTTTGGACTTTTGACCTCCATACCTGTGAGACAGTACATTTCTGTTCTTAAATCATCCAGTCTATGCCAGCCCGAGCAAAGTAATACATGACTCATCCTGTTTTCTTAGGTTATAGGCCAAGGCAAGACAAGTGTGGTCCCTCCTAGTCCAGGCAGACGGGGCCATGGAGTAGAGTGGAGGGATCCAAGCAGAGGACTTCCCGTAGCCTCTGCTCTCAGCATTCTTCCTCTTTCTTCCCTAATGCTTCATAGGGCCAGTTGTGAGTAACTGGGATCCCGAGGTCAATTTCTCCTGGGGCTAGTCCAGGAGCCTCCTGTACTCTCCTCACCATGGAGCCAGACAGAAGCAGTTTTACCTGTGAGTGCACCTGCTTGGCACCTCTTGGAGAGGAGCTGGGTGCTGAAGGAACTGCCTTATTTTATTTAGAAAAAAAAAAGACAGTCAGGAAGAGAGGAAATAGTGCATGTGCTTTTAAAAAGAGCACCCCAAGAAGGACTCAGGCAGGGTTAACCACCTCTTCCCAATCTTTCCTCCAGCATGATCTGGTGAGATGAGTTGGGCATTGGCTAATGTCACCATGCTCATGTGCTGATGAGGCCAAAAGGCCACAGCCAGGCTCGGTCACAGGTGTGGAAGCCCCAGCAACAGACCCTGAGCCAGAGCTGCTGAGGTGTGTTTGCCTTTTGGCTGAGACACTTTAAAACCCCAGCAACTCCGTTTCATTTTGAACCTGACAGATAACAACACACCATCTTTGACTGAGAATATTAACTTTCTGACTCCCACCTAAGAAAGCTGAACAGATGAGGAAATAATATAAAATAAAAAGTGTCGGCAAACACTGATTGTTGGCTGCTTTCCATAAAATACATGCCCTTTCAATATCGGCTGGCTTTTATGACTCACTTCTAACGAAGAGTTACAAAAAGTAACATAAGTGATGTTGTGTGATTTCCAAGGCTAGATGATTAAAAGGCGATACACCTTCCACCTCACTCCCTACACCCACTTTGGGAGCCCTGAGCTGCCATGTAAGAAATCCAGCTGTTCTGAGGCCACCACACTGCTAGAGAGACTATGTGGAGAGACTATGAGCAGAGCTCTGCCAGATCCCAGCTGTTGGAGTCTTCCCAACCTAGACACAAGACATGTGAGAGAAAAACCTTTGAAATGTCCACATCTGTAGCCATCTGACCATTGTGGCATCAGGAACCCCAAGTAAGAGCTACCTTGCTGAGCCCAGTTACCCTAAAAATGATTACAGCTATGTTACACCATTAAGTCTGGGGTGGTTTGTTATGAAGCAATAGATAACCAGTACATTGGCCTTCTCCCTTTTGATTTTGTCTCCTCCAAAGCAAAATTGTGAAAGATGGATCCCTTTATCCTGTGCAAATCCTCCCAGGGCAGGACAGACTTCAAGAAGGGGCTGCTGACAGGTCAAAAGGCCTGAATTAAAGCTCTTATTCTTCATGACATAACACTTTGATCTACTTTCTCAACCCTTATAGTTTCCATAGCTATAAAATAGGAGTCATAGATAAGACTAGCTTCACAGAGATATTAGAAGAGTCAAATGAGATGGTGGATGTAACTCCTAGATTTCTCTAAGTTCTGAAACACAAAATCTTTAACATCTTTCTCCACATTGCAAGTATATGGCAGGAAGATACCTACAACCTGTAACAAGTGTAAAATACATGCAACTCTAAAAGGTAAGGGACTCCTTGTAAAATATAAGAACTATTCAGAAGCTCCTTTTTATTTTTATGCTCTATCATAGTTACATGGGCAACCAATGAAACCATTCAGCCATGGAGATTCATTTCATTCTGGAAAGCCTGTGGCTTTGTGGCCTCTCCATTACATACCAATCAAAGTGAGGGCCTCTGTTGTCAATTTGGGGCATCCCCTGAGTTTGGAAGGCACCTAATATACAGTGGGATGTCCTTCAGGCTAGAATTGTAGAAGCCCTCCTCTATAAATTACACTCCACCCAGCACCAGACCCAGCTGGACTCAGTAGCATATTTGGAGATCAACTGAAATTGGAAATAGGCTCCGCAGGACGGGATGAGGAGTGAGAATTTTACCTTATGTCATGCTGCCCCTGCATTTTGTTTGTACTCAGAATCCAGCTTGCTTCTTTGAGTGTTCTGCCCTTAGCACCAACCCCTCGGCACGTCTGGGGGCCTCTCCCTTCTTTACAGTATGGCTGCTGCTAATAAAGCCATAAATGCTGCAAAGCACTTATTACAGTAATATTATCTTTATATTATTCCAGCATTACCAGGCTGTACGCAGGGGCTGGGGAGGCGGGAGAACCTCTTCGGTGCTGTCAGTAATCGGAGGAAGGCAGTTTAGCTTAATGATAATGACTTACACTTACATAGCTGCCCTCATCCCAGAGGACCCTGGAGCACTTTACAAACACACTCTCACTCTGAGCCTTTCTAACAAATCTGAGTCGCAGCAATGCTTATAAATAATATATAATCTGAGTGCATCTATATACTGCCAATGTATGGTATAAATATGTATAAATGTAACAAATATGATTTTTGTATGTTACATTTATAATCTTTAAAAAAATGCTAACCCATCATGGATGTGCAGACACAAAGCAGCCTCACAGGATGCAAAGTCCAATAAATATCGATACTGTACAACCATTTACAACAGGTATCAGCCTGGGGCTCTTAAAAGCTATGGAAATCGTTCAGGGTCTACATTCACTGGGTTCCTCTGTCACTGAGAAGGTCATTCTCAGGTCATTCAACCTGTTCTAGCTTGGGTACGTCAAATGCACAGATATGAAAAGTCCTCTATGCCTGCCAGGGCTGATTCTGAAGCCTCGACGCTGATGCTGTGTGATCATGGACAAAGAAGGTTTCTCTGGGCCTCAGCTAAATCTTTAACATAATTGTATACAAGCCTTTATGGTAGATTGTGGTATTGTTCCCAATGCTTTAGGCCCTTGCTATATTAAAATTTGGGCCCTGACCGGTTTGGCTCAGTGGATAGAGCATCAGCCTGCGGACTCAAGGGTCCCAGGTTTGATTCCGATCAAGGGCATGTGCCTCAGTTGCGGGCACATCCCCAGTGGGGGATGTGTAGGAGGCAGCTGATCAATGTTTCTCTCTCATCGATGTTTCTAACTCTCTATCCCTCTCTCTTCCTCTCTGTAAAAAATCAATAAAATATATTTAAAAATAAAATAAAATAAAATTTGGGTCCTTTGCCATGTGAATTTGTAGTACTTCACATTAGATTAGTCAGAGTTTACTTCCCAACCCCAGGGATTTGAGGTTTTCTGACTAATATTATTGTGTAATGAACTGCCCCAAAACCTAGTAATGTCAAATAACCATGTTGTTATGCTCATGGATTCCATAAGTCAGGAATTTGGTTAGGGCACAGCAGGGATGGCTTGTCTCTGCTCCATGATGTCTAGAGCCTCTATTGGGAAGACTAGAAGGTTGGGAGTGACTCAATGGCTAGAGGCAGGGATCATCTGAAGGTTTGTTCTCTCACAATTCTAGAGCCTAGGCTGGACAGCCAACCAGAGTCTGCAGTGAACCTTACAACATGTGGTTTCAGAGCAGTCACACTTCTTATCTGGCAGCTTAGAACTTTAAGTTCAAGTGATCAAGTGGAAGATGCATCATCTTTTATGTCCCGGTCTTGAAAATCAGTGTCACTTCCACTGTTCCAGTTGCTGAGAACAGTCACAGCCAAGACCATACTTCTCCCAGGGCAGCCCACATCCAACAGCTGAGGTGAGGTATAAAGATCTGGTCATCTTGCCTGAACTCATTGCAACTCATGGGCCACCTGAGCTCCAGAGCTCCCTGTGGGACAGCCAGAGCTTTCCCTGGATATGTATCACAGTTGGATATCTCCCTCTGCCCAATCCTTCTTCCTTCCTCTCCCTCCCATTGGTAATGATCCTCTCTCAAAGGTATTCCCTAATAAACATTCCATATGCTAAACTCTATCTCCAAATCTGCTTTCTGGAGCAGGACAATCTGTAGTTTCCTGTGGAATACTCATTCCAGCACAGGGGTTCTTCAACTTGAGTGTGTTGGAGGACTTGGTAAAGCAAAGATTGTTTGGCCCCACACCCAGAGTTCCTGATTCAGTGGGTCTGAGTTGGGGCGTGAGGATGTGCATTTTTAACATAGTCCCAGGTGATGCTGCTGCTGTGAGAATCACTGGTATAGGGAAGTGACTACTCCAAGTTTTCCTCCAGCCAGGCACATGATTTCCACTTCTGTTTTGCATTTAAAATACCCCCCCTCCAACCTCCCAGCCCTCTTGAGACATACTTGCTTAGGAAGACCTCCCCAGGCACATGTGTACCAAACACTGGGCAAAGCCACTGAGTCTTCTAATCTACTCTCTTCTCTCTGTGTCCCTTAACATGGAAGTCTGCAGAAGAGCCATGAGAAAATATACAAGAGGTGGGCCAAGGCTCAGAGAACTAATTGAAGAACGACTCCTCTGTGAGGTGTTAATACCTTGCAGAAGAAGTGAATCTACTGGCATTTTTTAAGAGTTTAATAAAAATATATATGCACCGTGAGAAAATCACAGCAATAATTCCTTGCACCTTTGTTCCAAGAAGCCCAAAGCACTCCCCATATATTATCATATTCATTATCCTATTTTCTTCACATTTCTCATTAATTTTTTTCTGAGGTTATATATTCATATGAAATTCTAAATCAAATTAAGGAGACCACAAGCCCAACTCATTCTCTTTACCCTAACTCCACCTTTCTCTTATCCCCTTTCCATTCATCACCCTTACTGCCCCCCTCCTTCTCCCACCCAAGGGGAGTTACGCCAAAAGCTAGTAAGCAACTGATTGGGTGGGAGTGGGGGGATTAGGAGATTGGAAAGAGGGCAGGAGTCAACTCTGATGCCCATCAGGGAAGAGATGCTGCCTTGTAGCCCAGCATCCTTTAATGGGTATAAAACCTACTCCCAGTCAGTGAAGGAAAAATACCACATGATCTCACTCATTCATGGATAATAGAGACCATTATAAACTTATGAACAATAATAGATACAGAGGCAGAGCTGCCTCAAACAGATTGTCAAACTGCAGTGGTAAGGCCTGGGAGGGTTGGGGGACAGGAGGTAGGGGGGTAAGAGATCAACCAAACCAACAAAAAACCCCCAAAAAAACCCCAAAACCTACTCCCTCCACCTTACGTGCAAGAGGGAAAGAATTAGGCTCATTACAGATATTATCATGCAGCACTTCATATTTCAAAGAGCTTTATAATCGCTAATTAGTTATTGCCAGAGAATATGGAAATGGCACCTTGCTGGAATCCCACAGACTGGAGGCCAGAGTTCTGCAGTGCTGTATTACTCCTGCAAGCAGGTCAGCTTGGCCTGCCCAAGTACTCAGGAAGTGTGGCCGACCACAGGACGGAAAGCACGAGACTTTTAGCCCTGGCCACTGCGGTTCTGAGCGGGTACTCCCCGGTCACATAACTACATTCTGTCAGCTTAGGAGAGCCCAGAGACCTGCTAATGCTTCAGGTAGTAAAATAAAAAATACAGCTGAAAATTAAAACAACATTGCAGCCAGAAGAGGCAATGAAGCATAACCCTTCCCACTGCGCTGAGTTCAATTCACAACATAGTGGCTAGAATGGGCCTGAGATTCATGTAGAGGGTATGGTGTGTACACAGCAATGGTGAGACCACTCCAGCAGCTTCCTGAAGATCTCAAGGAAACACAGGTGTTCTGATCAGAATGGCAACCATAGGGCTTGAATGAACAAGGGTGTCTCACCCTGGGTCTGTGTCTATGCCATCCTGTCTGTGCTTTCCAAAAATAATTATTGAAGAAGGTTAAAATCCTTAGTCTACAGCCCCCTCCATGGAAAGGAGCAGCCTCGCTCACCCTGAATAACCTCCATCTCATTTGAATTTCATTATAAAATTGCTCAGAAGTTGGAGTCAGAAGGGGCCTCAGGGAGGCGGGCCCTGGCCAGGCTGACTCAGCCTTGGAGGGACACTGTCTTGTATGACAGAGGAGGATGCAGGGGGCACTTTCTTTTAAGACTCCACCCCTCATCCTAGGAGGCACTACTTAAAAGAAAGGTATGAGCAGGCAAGCAAAAGCTTTCCTTCTAACAAAGCTTACCCACACAGGTCAGAAGGGGGTGTGGCACAGCTGGGGAAGCGCTCCTGACTCACAGAGATCCCACTAGAACCCAGGCCTTGGAAAGCTCTAGAGAAGCTCCAGCTCTCAGGGAGCAATCAGAAATCTCAAACATAGATTTTCCCTGATTTCTTTTCTTCCTGGCAAGGGGAAACATGGAGGCCACTTGCCTAGTAACTCCAGTGTTTGTGCCAAAGCAGAGCAAAGCTGAGGTGCTGGAGCAGCATGTCTGCTGGAATTAGGCTTCAGTCTATGTCTTGAGGAAGCATGTGTCTGTAATACCCAAGACTTTGCATCCCAGAGAGTCATTTTGCCCATTGCTGGCAGGTTACCTATCAGAAGCTGCCTGTTCTTAGCACATAACTGTGCCGTGAAAGAGATTGATGTGCCCCTGGACCTAATTTCTCAGCACTCTAGCGAGAGAAGAAACCTCGCCTGCCCTTGCCAGCATTGCAGACAGGCAGCCCTCATGATGAGAATGAAGTGAGTGCCAGCCTGTTTGTCAGAGACAGACTTACGCAATCTGGGTGCTCCTAGGACATGACAACCAGCCCCTCTAGCCTCTTTGTTCATTTAGTGCTTAAATTTCATGCCCTCTTAGCACCTTTCCTCACCCCACCCTCCTTCTTTCTGAGGTCCCAGGAGTCAAAGGCATCTCTCCTGGGATAGGGGTGGAAAAGTCTGCCCTTTCTCATGATTCTTATGCCAACCCTGCCTTAAGGTTTCCCAAGCCCAGCCTTCCTTTTCATTCCAGTCCCCTTCTGACACTCCAAGCAGACAAAATACACCTCTACTATAATGGCTACCCAAAGCCTCACTTCTCAGCTCAGGTGGCAGCTGGGAGATGGGTCTCATGAAGCTGAGGTGCAACCAGCCTTCAGCTCTCTGGCTCCAGCTCTCAGCCACCTGCATCACCATGAGAATAGAGTGCCAAATGAGCCTCCAGGAAAAGTCCTTTCCTAACCTGCTAAAAATCTACTTTGCTCCCTGTTATAGATACTGCTGAGTGTGCAGGCACACACTCACACACAGACACACTCTCCCATATCCTCCAAACATACACACTCACACAGGCGCACACATGCACACTTGCATATGACCATAAACACGCTCCCTTGCAAACTCACAGTGTATGCTCACTCATACAGCTACACTCAGTTGCACACACATACCTCACTTGCACAGGCACATTCATTCTCACACCCATGCTCACTCACACGCTTACTCACACTTATACGCTCACTCACATAAACACCTTACTTGTTATAGACACACTCACTTACACACTTGTTCTGGCTGTGTCCTCAGCCTTGGGATACCTCTAGCTTTATATTTTGATTCTATTACAATTGGGGTAACAGTGAGTCAGGACTGGAAGTGACAGTGGAGGGAAAGGAATGGGATCATCCCTCCACCATTCCAATTGCTCCCTCTTTAGCTGGGCAAGTGGCAGGGGGAAGTGGAAAGGTGAAGAGAAGCAGTGAGTAGGGCTGTGGAGACAGAGTTTCCACTGCTGTGGATTGGCAAGAGCAGAGTGGCAGGTGCTAGACGGCGGACCTCATAGTTCCTTCTTTTAAAATAAAGGTGTGCCCCCATGGCTATTTCCAGCTGACCAGTCACAGGGATGATGGTGCAAAGATTGGCAATGGTTGTAGGTTACACTGTCACTGGCATAAATGGAGGAAGGTTGTGTATAAGGTTAACACACTGGTGTGGGGCAGCTTCCAGGACAAACCGTTTTTCTCCTGCTCCTGGGGAAGTAGATTTCTGATGCTTTGAGGTTTCATCAAACCACCAGACAGGTCCAGAAACACAGGAACCTGCTGGCACACAGCCTATGAACACAGCAAAAGGGTAAACAGAAAAGAAACTCCCAGCTTTGTGTCTACCTGTGTCAGAGAAATGGAACTGCCTTCCCTGACTGCTCTCTTGAGAGAGTGATTCCAAATCATTCTCTCATCCGTTCTCTGAGCCTATGTATGGGGCATCTTGAGTAGCAAAACACTGAACACAGGTAGGCTGTCAGTGTAGGGTTTATGGGCCCAGACTCTGGAGCCAGACCTCCTTGCTTGAATCCTGGCTCTATGATACAGCCGCTGTGTAACTCAATTTTAATGTTCCTGTTTCCTCATCTGGATCCATCCCTTACTAGCTACCTACCATGAGCAAGTCATGTATCTTGTCTGAGATTCAGTTTTGTCACCTGACAAATAGGAATTCAAATAGCTGCCTATCATACTCCCCAGGGGTGCTTTACGAATCGACAGGAATGCACCAATCAAGCTACTCACTGCAAATCTTTGTTTTCCTTTTGCCCCTCCTTTGTTAAACAATTGTTCAAAGTGAGGCTGCCAACCTTTTTCTTCTAGCAAGGGTTTCTCCTTCCTACCTGCATCTGTCAGGAATCACTGTATAACAAACCACCCCAAAACACAGTGCATTGAAATAACAACTGATTGTTTTTTTCTCATGAGTGCTCGGGTTGGCTGCATTCTGGTACTGATCTGAGCTGGATTTGGCTAGGCTCACTCATGTGCCAGTGGTCCTGTCTGTGTCGGCTAGGTGGCTTTGGTGATTCCGGCTGAGCTCTCAAATGTCTGAGGCCTCAGCTGGAACAATGGAGCCAATTCAGCTCTGCTTCACTTGTCTCATTCTCTAGCAGGCTCCCTGAGTTATGTTCTCATGGCAGAGGCACAAGAGCAAGTGTGAGCCCAATCATGCAAGAAGGGAAGCAGAAATGTGCTTCTCAAGGCTCTGCCTGTGTCATTTGCATGTTCTCATGATTGTGTGAAAGTCCATTCACACACACTGTAGGCTGGGGTGGGGTGGGAGGAGGACATTCTTACATGGCAGCCCTGAGAGTGCCTGTGTCAGGAGCACACAGAGCTCTGATCCCATCAGAGCCTCATTTTCCCATCTGTAAAATAGAGGTAATGCTGCATTGTCCCCAAGAGTGTCCAAACAAATAACATGACCTAATTTATATGAAAAAATTATTAAATTGTGAGAGTTCCAGAGGTGTAACTTCTTATTACAGATAATAGTGGAATCTGAGTAGACAAATTTCAACCTTGGAACCAGGGAATAAAATTCAAGCTTCTGGGAGAGGGTTGCTGAGGGAGGGAGGGAGTTAAGAAGGAAAACTCAGACCCAGTAATTAAGAGGTTCCAGGAGGGTGGGCAGAGGGGAAGCTGGGAAGGAGCAAAGAGTAAGGAAAATGTTTCCTTTGGACCAAGGCAAGCTTAATGGAGGGGAAGTACGCAGGGAGAATGCTGGGCCAGCAGGGGTGAGGGAAACAAGAGAGAGAGAGAGAGAGAGAGAGAGAGAGAGAGAGAGAGAGAAATGTGACACCAGATATGAAAAAGAGACATCACCTCAAATCCTACAAATATTAAAAAGGTGATAACAGTATATTTGAACAATTTTAGCTCGAGAGAGTCAAGGCTCTGGGCCTTGCTGCCTGTACAAAGAACGGGAGTTTGGGCCGTGCGCTCATCCGTGTCTGGCATCACTGTTTACTTTTAGCTTCTGGCAGCCTGGTGGATCCTCAGCGTGTTCCTCATGGAGCTGAGCCGTTCTCTGGCCCCAGCTGCCTGGCGGCAGGCTTTTCTGTCTTCCACCCAGCTCCTACTCTGCACCCTCTCCCGATCTAGAGTGCCACACTGAGGCAGATCCAGGTACCGCCTCCAGGTCTGCCAGAGCTCTGGCAGCCCCTGTGTCCCCAGACCTCCAAGCATTATTCCCGGGACTCAGGGAGCACCCTGAGATGTGAGACCACCTTCCCGAGCACAGTTCAGAGGGAGCCCCACTGGGATGAGAGGATCTGACTTTAACTCCTTTGAGAACAGAGGCTAGGGTGGGGCTGGCAGCCCTCTAGGAGGCAAGGGTGGGGGAGGGGGTGAAGGGGAAAGGAAGGGAATAGAAGATGAAGGAGAGGAAGGGGGAAGGTGGTGATGTAGTGGAAATAAAGGTAGGAGAAGAAGGTGGGGGAGAGAAAGGGATAAGACTGGGCAGAAAGGAAAAGAAAAGGTGATAGAGGAAAGGGGGATGGGTGGGGAAGAGGGAGATGTAGAAAGGAAAGGAAGGCCTGGAGGGCAAGGAAGAATGGAAGAGAGGGGGTAGAGAGGAAAGGAATGAAAAGTGGGGTGAAGTCCGGGGTGGAAGTAAAGCTGGGGAAACAGAGGGGAAGAAGAGATAGAAGGGAAACTGAACATTGGGGAGAGAAAGGGGCAGGAAGGAAAGGGGAGAGAGAGCATGGGAAAGCTTTGACTCCAGTGTGCCCTAGCAGCCACCCACACCTGCCTGTGCATGAGAGCACACACACTACCAGGTGGAACCAGCCCTCAGGAAAGTCAGTGAGTCCAAAGTCAAACCCCTCCTCTATCTAGGAGGTTCACTGCTCATATGACTTTGGAAGCAGGTGGCAACTTGCCCTGACACTAGTTATCACATTTATAAAATGGAGATAATTTAAATGCCTGCTTTACAGGGATGTTAAAGTTCAATTAGGTTAAACAACCAACCAACGAAACAACCAAAAGAAATGTAAATGCCTTGGTCTTGGTGCATGTAAGAGATGCCAGTTGGTGCCCCAGCTGCTTCTCAGATGGGAGCACCCTTGCTGGAAAGAAAATGCCTGAGACTACTGGCAGCCAAGCCTGTTTCTGGAGGAATCACATAAAAATCTGCACCCTTACCTCAAGGTAGGCAACTCCAGAACTCCTTGGGGGATCAGGCTGAGTCAAAGAATTTAACTGAACCCACATCTGTTGAGCTTCCCTCTGCCTTATCCTGCTTCCTTCACAGGCTTCTCTTGAAAGCCCTTCCTCAACAGGTCCATTGCATCTAAATGCCTGTCTTGGGCTCTGCTTCTAGAGACTACCTAAGACATACCTTCCTGCAGATTAGTTATCAGTGTGCTGGGACCAAGGATGGACCTAAAATTGGTGACAGGGTCCCCCAGAGATGAGAGGGCCACACACAGCCCTGTTCTTAACCAAAGGAGTCATGTCAGGCCAGCTTTGTGAGCCTCTGGCAAGTTCCAGGTCTTACCTGTCCTAGGTGGATTAGAAGAGGAAACTGGGTGGGATTCACATGACATAAAATAAAAACAAGCTGGGGGAGTATCCTCTAAGGCTGTGGTCGGCAAACTGTGGCTCGCGAGCCACATGTGGCTCTTTGGCCCTTTGAATGTGGTTCTTCCTAAGCCTTAGGAGTACCCTAATTAAGTTAATAACAATGTACATACCTATATAGTTTAAGTTGAAAAAATTTGGCTCTCAAAAGAAATTTCAATCATTGTAAGGGGCCAAAGAGCCGCATGTGGCTCGCAAGCCTGGTTTGCTGAGCCGCAGTTTGCCAAACACTGCTCTAAGGCTATGGTTTCCTAGGACACCAGGAAACCACCAGCCCTAGGGAACAGGGCTGGAGCTGTATCTTAAGCATTCCAAAATATCCCCTCAGAGGCCTGCTGGTGGGGTGGCTGGTGGAGGGGGAGGCTGCTGATTTGGGGGCTTTCTGGTGATGAGGGAGTTTGGGAGTCATTTAAGGGATGAGAAGGAGTCAGGGCACACTTCAATGGGGGAGGTGCCCACAAAGCTTCCATTTTGTGTGCAATTAGTCTAGGGAATGCCCTCATTTGCATAGGTTCATAAATTTGCATAAAATTGCTTGAGGCCCTAACCACCAGTACAGAAAATAAAATAACATGAATCAATTAGCAGGACTGGCTGCTATTGGAGTAAGCCTGGTGTTAGGGAATCTCCTTCTCCTAACTCAGAAGCACTGGGTTGGGGGTACTATGGAAAGGGAGCCCTGCCTCCACTCTGACTAAAAGTAGAGACTGGAATTTGTGCACAGCAGATATGAAATCAGGGCCTGAGCCAGAAGATGCAGGCAGCAGTCTATGGCTGGTGGAGGAGGCATGAGAGAATAGCAAGGATGAAAGAACATGTGAGGAGACAGTGGTGTGTGTTAAAGGAAGGATGCCTAGCCCTTGTGTTTATCAAGAGCTTTTTCTGCCTCTGGCCTGAGCCATACATCCTCCCATTTGATTTTCATGACAACCATATGAAACTGGTACAATTACCCCATTGTAGAGATTTAGAAACATACGTTCAGAGGTGTTACAGATTTGCACAGGATAACACCAGCAAATGGTAAATGTGGGCCTGCCTTGCTCTGGAGGCCTATAGAAACCTCCCAGTGAGAATGGCACCTGGTTTGCAGCTGGAGTACAATAAATATTTGTTGAATGAATGACTGATATATGTGTGTGAAGGGGTTCAGAACAGACCTCCCCAAGATGTGCCACTTTGGCATGTGAAATTTTTTGAGTTAAAGGCAATCAAGACCCTGTGGACTCAAGAAAAACTTTTACCTCTCTCTTAAAGAATTTAAATTGGGAGAGTTGCCCATAGTAAGAGTTATCAACAGAAATAATCTTTTATGACCTACCTATACTTCTAATTACTGAACATCTGCTCTTCTATAGTCCTGTGAATGACCTTCCTCCCCTCTGAGGCCCTAAGGTGCCTCATCTCATCTTTAGCTCAGAATGTCATATATGCCACATTTTCCATTACTATCTCTGAACCTCACACGTATGTAGGGTCTCTCTCTCATATATGTGGGGTTTCCATATGTATGTACGTAATTAGATTTGGTTATTTTTTTTTCTTATTAGTTTATCTCATGTAGGCAAATGAGCTGAGAGTGGAGCTGAAAGTCAAACTGAGGATTCTGTGTGGCATTTTTAAAAGAAAAACAGCTTTGCCCTGACCAGTTTGGCTCAGTGGATAGAGCGTTAGCCTGTGGACTGAAGGGTCCCAGGTTAGATTCCCGTCAAGGGCATGTACCTTGGCTGCAGGCACATCCCCAGTAGGGGGTGTGCAGGAGGCAGCTGATTGATGTTTCTCTGTCTCGATGTTTCTGACTCTCTATCCCTCTCCCTTCCTCTCTGTAAACAAACAAACAAACACCAATAAAATGTTTTTAAAAATAAAAGAAAAACAGCTTAAAAGTGAACTACAGGATGCAATTTCCTAGAACAAAACAAAACAAAAACCAAAAACAAGCTCTGTGAGCTGGCTTTTTGGTTCCTCTGTGGCATCACTCTATCTTGCCGTCTGTTTGTCTACCTTCTGAGCCCTACCCAGCATGCCACATTCTTTTATTCTGGTCTGTAATCTGTGGTCTTTGGTGAGGAAGCAGAATCCATAACTAACCAGAGCTAAGAAGCTAAGGTCATGGAGCCCAAGCCCATTTCCTACCACTGAAACTATAAAGGGCTCTTATCTTTTATTTCTGTCTGTTAACAAGCCTTTACTGATGAATCATCAATTTCTCTCTCCATCTCTCCTTTTCTCTTTTGCACTGACCCTGATAGTGTATAAGAACTCTCAAGGATTTTTTTTTGCTTCTGCTCTCCCTGAACCTCCTCCTCTCCCAGAGCCACTGTTAATGAATCAAATTGCCCTTTGACTTGAATTACAGGGAAAGCAGCCTCACCTACCACTTGCAATAGATGGGGTGGTTGCCCCCAGATCCACACTTGCCTTGTTGCAACTACTCAGAGTGGATGTTTATTTTTGAATCTCGCATCCTCTATCTGAGAAAATGGACTACCGATGGGAAACAATTACCTACCACTTACCCCACAGGGCTGATGGGAGCAGATGGCACGTGTGGTGGAGAAGCAGCACAGTGCATTAATGTCATCAGCAACGATCACAGCCATAATGAGTCCACATCACGGGGACTGAAAACCAAAGAGAGGAAAGATCAACAGCTGGGCACTTCATCCAGATGTGGTCACAACCACCCAAATGGCTTGTTCCAGTTTCACTTAATGGGCAGAGAACAGTGTGAAGCCACAAGGGTACCCACAGGAAACAGCCCCTACTTTCAACCCTGCCTATTTTCAGGGAGCCACTCTGTAGGGAGCACGTGGCAATTCATTGTTTACCTGGGCCCACTGAACTGCTTTCTTCTGCTCTGACCGCTCTGACTGAATAAAGTGTGTGTGTGTGTGTGTGTGTGTGTGTGTGTGTGTGTGTCCGCGCGCGCCTCTGCTCATTCTTCCCAGAAGGAAGTGCAGGAGATAGTCCTAGTAAGGTCTCCAAAGCTAGCAGTAATGTTACAAGATAATACATAATGTTTGGGAGAAAGACCTGCAGCAACATTTCATGATTTGCTAAATTGGGACACTATGATATCAGCCTCTGTAAAGACAGAATGACAAGTCAATTTCTTAATTAGATAAAGAACAAGGATGAGGACCAGTGTTTCAGCCAGTGTCCTTGATACTTCAGAGGGTTTTAGGTAGAAAAGGGAAAATCACCCCACTGCAGAGTTTCCCCAACCCCTGCCCAGCTTGAATCACAACCATAACTTTGTTCCCCACTACCACTCCCCACCCCCTTTGCTTTGGGTTTCCTCAAAGCTCAGAGCAGGTCAAATATGCCTTTCAGATTCTTTCCTTTCCCTTCCAGATGGATCATAAAGTGTAGTCTATACCAACCCCATGAATGTGTAGGTCTTACTTAGCACACATTATGTTTGGGGACAATTTTTTTTTTGGTTCTTTGTAGTTGTAACTAGATTGGAGGGATTTTGCTGGCACCTGGTTGAAGGCAATGGATGAACTCCTGAAGATGAACAGACAGTTTCAACAGAACTCAATAACACCCAAAAAAGTTTCATCATTTTGAGAAGCATCACTATTTACAATGATTATTTAATGTATTTTAACTTTTTAAAAAAACACACACTAGGATGAACTTTATATAAAACCTAAGCATTTTGTGTTTTAGTTAATCTTTACTTCCATATTTTTTCGTGGTTGTGAATGTTAGTGAACTCCTTATCTACTTGGTCTGGCTTCTGTCTCAACCACTCCAGTGAAACTGCTCTTTGCAACTAGAATGTAGAATGGTTGCTACATTCAAAGGCCATTTACCAGACTTCATTTTACTTAACACCTTGGCAGCATTTGACACTGCCAACTCCACCTCCTTTCCAGAATGCTCTGGCTCAGCATAGATAAAATCCAAGCATTGTAGCCCCCTACCAATAGGCAGACTAGTACTGGTCTGCAATGAGATAAGTACAGAAACTAGAATAATAGAAATTTTTAAGCAATTCAAATTTTGTCTGCTGATTCTAATAATAAAAACAGAGTTTATATTTTGAATGTCTTTGTTAATTTGTTAGTCCATTTTTGTTGTATTTATTACAAAAGTATTGTCTGTGACATATTGGTGGGGGGAATCCCTAGTCCTTCTCCAAAGATAATGTAAAAAGCCCTGCTATAGGTCCTTATCTTTTCTGAATCCGGCTCTACTGGCTTTCTTCCCACTCTACCTTTTTTGAGAAATTTGCGTATTGCCTTCATCTGTCTTACCTCCACAGATTTGCCCTTTCCTGATGAAATCTTGTGCACCATTGTTTCCCCAGCCCCAAGCCCAATGCCTGCATGCAAGGGAAGCCCAATCGACTTTTGTGATATAAATGAGTTTCACGGGAGGCAGCCTTGGAGGCACATCATTTACCAAGTTAGAAAGCATTTTAGATCCACTAATTTCTTCCTTTTTCTTTATTCCCCCTAGCTCTTGCAGTAGGCATGCTAATTGTCACAAGTAATAGTGAACTAAAAAGTAGTACATTTCCTTTTGTGGTCCAAGACAGTCAGAATGTCCTAGGCCAGTGGTCGGCAAACTGCGGCTCGTGAGCCACATGCGGCTCTTTGGCCCCTTGAGTGTGGCCATGAAGTTTCAATCACACTGCACGTGCGCGCCCACACATGGTATTTTGTGGAAGAGCCACACTCAAGGGGCCGCAGTTTGCCAACCACTGGCCTAGGCTAAAAATCATCCTATATTTGATTTCCCTTTTCTGGGAGGAGGGCGGACAGCAGTGGCATTTCACCCAGAGAACTCCTCCTGATGGTCTGAAGGCATCCTGGGAATCTGCCAGCCTATGTGGAGGAAATTGCCTTAAGCACAGATGGGGAACCTGAATTTATCTCCTGGCCATGTAGAGTGCTGCCCACCAAATGGAATTTGCAGCTTTCCCTGTCCTGTGCCTCAGTGTCCTGAAGGGTGAATGAGTAGTCACGGTGACCCTTGGGGCTAATCTAAGAGGGAGACCAATTAATGATCCTACAGCACACTCAAAATAGAAATGTCAAGTGTTACTATTAATAGTCATGTTTCCTCTGCTCTGGTTTCCAAGGTCCCTTCCGCTTGTATTCCAGAACCTCTGGAAAGTAAAAGGAAACGTGATTTGGAGGTAAAAGAAAGTTGTAACTGTAGTGTATCTCAAAATGACTGTAAAGATAAAATGTAGATGAATGTGCTGCCTTTCTAAAATGACCCTGAAGACCAAAATTATAAGAAAAAGGTTAACTGCTTTAATATGTAAAAATGTAAAACTTTTGCATTGGGAAAAAAAAGAGAGAAAGCCAGAAACAATTAAAGGACAAATGAAAATCTGCACAAAATATTTTTACATAGACAGCAGTTGAAAAGAGAGCATCCTTAATATGTAAAGTGCTCTTACAATAAATAAGAAAGAAATACCCAAATAGAAAAATTGACAAAAGGCATGAGTAAGGCAATTCACAAAAGAAGACATAAAATCTCACTATACATGAAAAGTGAGGAGGTGTTATTTTATTTGGCATCTTTTTGGCAGCTGTGAGACTGAACCCATAGAATATCATTTTTTATTTATCATATTGGCAAAGATTGATCATCTCCAGGCAAGTGAAGGAAAATGGACATTGACAAATAGTTACAGTTTTCCTGGAGAGCAATTTGGCAATGCATAACCAAAGCCTTGTCCTTTGATGCACAGATTCCACCTCTAGGAATGAACCCTAAGGAATAATAAGACAAGTACACAAAGATGTGTCTGATAAGATTGGTTATTGCAGTGAGGTTTATAGTAGCAAAACTGGAAGCTATCTAAATGTGAATTAATAGCTGATTAGTTAAGTATACAGATGAGTACTATGTAGTCACTTTAATGAATAGCTCTATATCTATTGATATAGAAAGCTGTCACTGAATTTCACTAAATGGAAAAGTTGAAAACTAGAGGTGTAGAATGATTTTATTTTTGAGCATTTAAAAAAGTGTGTGTGTGTGTTTGTGTGCGTGTGTGTGTGTGTAAAGTGCTCTACAGTCATATTTTCTTAATTTATTTTTTAATTTAAGTATAATTGGTATACAATCTTATATTGGTAATATTAGTTTCAGGTGTACAATGTACTGGTTCAATATTTTTATACCTTACAGTGTGATCACCCCACTAATTATAGTAATCATCTGTCATCATGTAAATGTATCACAATATTATTGACTGTATTCACTCATCCCCCAACCCCTCCCATCTGGTTACCATCCCTTTGGTCTCTATTTCCATAAGTCTGTTTTTGTTTTGTTTGTTTTATTTTTTTAGATTCCACATGTAAATGAAACCATATAGTATTTGTCTTTCTATGCTTGAATTATTTCACTTAGCAATCATACTTTTTGAATGATGAGATTATAGGTAATTTTGTCTTCTTTTATAGTTTTCCATAATTTCTTGATTTTTTTTTACAATTAAAACTTATAACTATCTCTATTGAAAACTTTATTTTATGGAGCACTTGATCTTGTTATTCTGGCTGTTTTATGGAGGTGGAAGAATCAACAAATAAAACATATGCACATAAATAAAAATAAGGAAGTAAAAATTTTAATCAGAGATAAATTTTATTGTTCCTCTCTGAATCATTACTTTATTACTTATTTGGAATGCACTTATTTAATTCATGGAAGCTTTCCTACCACTAGCAGTCCAACCTTATTCTTTTTAAAATACCTTGGAACATTCTATCACATTAGCTATCCCTGAAATCATTAGTGGGTATAATACTTGTATTTTTTTAATTGCTAATAAAATAATTGCCAATAAACTCTGTTAAAAAGCATCTGTCCCCAGGGACATATATTATGATCTCAATCATCTGAGTGAAGATATGCAAAGAAGTCTTTCTTTAAATATATTTTTTATTGATTTTAGAGAGAGAGGGAAAGATAGAAACATCAATGATGAGAAAGAATCATTGATTGGCTGCCTCCTGCATGCCCCTACTGGGGATCGAGCCCACAACCCAGGCATGTGCCCTTGACCAGAATTGAACCTGGGACTCTCAGTCTGCAAACTGAGTCTCTACCCACTGAGCCAAACCAACCAGGGCTGCAAAAAGGTCTTGATGGGTCCAACTCCACTGGGATCACTCTCTGCAAGTGCACAGGGCACCCTTCAACCTTGCTGATTATATTCTTACTAGAGGCCCAGCACACAAAATTTGTGCGTGGGTACAGTCCCTAGGCCTGGCCTGTCATCAGGGCCATCTTTCTCAGCTGCCCACAGCCGGCTCTGACCCCGCTGCCACCCACCCCCAGTTCCCCATTTGCCATCAGGCAATCAGAGCCTACCGGCTCGCCAGCCCTGCCCCTGCTGCAGGTTGCCCTCCATGTGTGGGGCAGGGGCTTCTCTGTGTGTGGGGTGACTGGTGGGACAGGCGCCCACATCCCACCACCTACGCATCCCCTGCCACCCACCCCTGGTTCCCTGTTTGCCATCGGACGATGGGAGCCTGCCGGCTGGGGAAAGGGACCAAGAGGTGGTCAGTGCGCCTCATAGTGACTGGTCAAGCAGTGTTCTGGTCATTCTGCCTTTTGGGTCAATTTGCATATTACTCTCAGCTGCCCACAGCCGGCTCTGACCCCGCTGCCACCCACCCCCAGTTCCCCATTTGCCATCAGGCAATCAGAGCCTACCGGCTCGCCAGCCCTGCCCCTGCTGCAGGTTGCCCTCCATGTGTGGGGCAGGGGCCTTGGCCTGGTGCTGCCCACATCCCCCACCACCTACGCATCCCCTGCCACCCACCCCTGGTTCCCCGTTTGCCATCGGACGATGGGAGCCTGCCGGCTGGGGAAAGGGACCAAGAGGTGGTCAGTGCGCCTCATAGTGACTGGTCAAGCAGTGTTCTGGTCATTCTGCCTTTTGGGTCAATTTGCATATTACCCTTTTATTATATAGGATAGGACCAAATCTGGGCTTGTTCTCATGTTTAGAAATAGAACCTGGCATTTCAAAGTGTCTTCTTTTAATAATTTTTATGTCATTTTAGTAACAGGGCAGGAATATGATGGGTGCATCAATCTTTCACTGAGAAATAGTTACTAGAACAATAAGAAAGTGGAATCACAGTTGTCTGGACTGTATTATTATTATATAACAAAAGGTACACACACACACACACACACACACACACACATATATATATATACATATATACCTTTTGACATACAATATATAAATGATATATATATACCATATATATGCATATATGTAATATTAATTTGAACCATATGAAATTTCCTATATTCAACTCTTTTTGACCTATAGAAATAGCAATTTCATATGGCTCAACCTTACATATTGTTAGACTGGTAGTATCTGGACATAAACATACTAATATTCTGAGGTTGTTGTTGCCTTTGTACAGAAGTGAAAACTTGATTCCAGGGAAGCAGAAAGTGGGCATTTAGCTGGATTTCCCTCTGATCTAAGTATCTGTGTGTGTGTGTGTGTGTGTGTGTGTGTGTCCTTAGAAACCAAATAGAAAATCATCCCACACATTTTTAAAAAGCCTTAATCTAACTTCCTCCTTTTACATTGTCCAACAACTTCTTTGTTCAAGTTGCATTTTGAATTTATTTTTTCAGAACTTTTATCTTAAAAAAAGGGGAAACATCTTCCCAGGTGACATTACTGTATTGCTTATCATCTTGCACATTGTGGCTCTGCTGATGCTCCTTAGAAACCATTTCATCCTTAATATTAAGCAACTTGCCCAAGTTCACAAAGCTTTTCTAACTTACCACCCTGCAGAGGGAGTAAAGGCAGGTCGTGGGCTCAGTTCAATAGCAGGGCCAGCAACCAACATCCTGGAAGGTCTGAGGGAAAAGACCATCAGTTGACAAATTATCATGATCTTTTTTAATGTTATTATTCGTATGCTACATCTGCTGCAAAAAACACAGGATTATTTAAAATGCACATAATAATTTGAGTTTTCTACAACATTTATTTTCTGTCTAAATTATTTTTTAACTGATATGAATGCAAAGACTTGTGAAGACAAAAAGCAAGGCTTTTAAAAAATCCATAACCTTAAATTAAGACCACATCTATTCACACGGGGTGATTGCAGCCCAGAACTTTCTTCCTTTAAACCCTTCAGTGATATCAGCAAACCACATTTCCACCTCTTCTTGGCCCAATTTTTATTTTTTCTCCTAGCAACAGCATTGGAAGACCAAAGTATAATGCATTTCACAGTAAGAATCCTAATGGAGTTTTTAGTAAACTTAGCCAGACCAGCCTCCTTCCCCAGTGAAAAGATGCCTCTAATTGATCTCTATGTAGAAACAGCCGCTGGTGATCAGGACCACTGTGCTCAGTTTTATTTTATAAGGACAAGCACTTCCATCATGATACCATACAAACAACAGGACCCCGGGAGAGACACACAGAGAAGGCCAAACAGACAGACAGACAGACACAGATAAGACCCAGCAAGAATTTAACTGCAGGACCCACAGCCATGCCACCTTAAATGGCAAGTTTCTGATAACCCGTGATGGATTGGAGCCAGGTTGAGACAGAGAGGGGTTAGGGAGAGAAAGTGCAAGTGTGGAGGGTCAGGCAAAGCCTGCTCCCTTAAGCGCCTGCACTGGCCCTGAGCTTTGTTAGGGGGCGCTGTGGGGCTGCAGGTGCTGATTCCTCACCAGAAAAAAAGGCAGTTTTAGTAGGCCTGCCCTGGTTGAAACCCCCATAGCTCTTTTGGCAAAGAGTAGGTGTGTCCTGGCCAGGTTCCAGTTTGGGTAATTACAGCCTGTCAACCTAAATTCCCCCCAGGGTTGCAGTTAAATATGGTACCCGTCTTCACAATTAAATTTTAGCTCTAATAGGACACTCGATTGTCATGTTACGTGACAGTTAAATAGCGGCTGCATGGTACCCCAGAGGTAGCTTCACTTTTGTGGTGACTACAAAGATTTCTCTGGGTGTAATAAATGCCCTGTATGGACAGAATTAGGGGGGCTCTTTCTGCTAAATTGGAGTTGGTAACTATAGGACTTCACTCATCATTAAATTTTTTTTCTTTATTTTTTCCATCACCATTTATCCTCTCTATGCCCTCTTCTACTTCCATTCCCCCCTCCCCCCGCAATCACCACACTGTTGTCCATGTCCATGAGTTCTCTCTCTTCTTTTTTTCTTTTTTACTCAGTCCCTTCACTCTCTTCCTATTAGAGCTGTCTGCCTGCTCTCTATGAGTCTGTCTCTATTTTTCTGTCTTTCAGAGACAAAAAAATATGGGGAACACAACACTCCAATATCATTTCCAGTTCCTTCTCCAAATAAGTGTTTCTCTTCTTATGGCCCCAAACTCTATTACTATTATCTTTACTCAGCATTTATTCAAATTTGTCTCATATTATAGTATGTTGATTAAATATTTTGCACTTAACTGATTACTTTTCCTTATCCCTGAACACAATGCTTAAAAATATTTCTGAAGAAGAGAAAGAAGGCGTCTCCTTTTTCTTTTCCAAGGGCATAAATAAGAATAGCTGATATCTATTGAGTGGTCACTATAGTTTGATCATTTTTCCCAACACTTTACAGGTACTAATTCAGCCAACCCTCACATCCCATAAAGCATATTATTATTGTCTTATTTTTATAGATGAAAATACTGAGGCACAGAGAAGTTAGATAATTTGCCCAAGGCCACACAGCCAGTAAGGGATGGCGCCGAGAGCAAAACTCACAAGACTTACCCCCGGAGCCTCATACTCTTACACTGCATCATTTAGGTTTGCAATTAAACAAACGAGTATCCCTACTGTTATTAAGGACTGAATGTAAGAAGTTGATGCAATATAATGCACCTGTCTCCAGTTTATTTAGGCTATCCTAAATAACAAGTGGGCCGGTTTCTGAAATCCACACTGTTGTTTGTCATTTTCCATCCTTGGGCAATTATTTCACACTGCAAATGAGAAGGTGATAATCTAAAGTATTCACAGCCAGTCTTGCCTACAGAGGTGTGAGCAAGGAGGAAGATAGCATGTTGTGATTAGAGAGAGAAGAAACAAACCCCAGTGATTGCAATGTGTAAGGAAGGGGTCAGCCTCATTATTCTAATGCATAGTTTTCTGCACCCATAGAAATATTTTATTCCAACAAGTTAATTCCTTTAAGTGGTGAGCGCTGAGTGTGGCACACATGATTATCTTCCTTAGGTTTCTTGCTGCTTTCTCCCCACCCGGCTGGGGGAATGATTTCTGCAGCTCACCTCTTGCAATTAGAAACAGCCCTACAGGGCAGAGGTGCAGCCTGCACTCTGAGATACTCTTCTACAGCTGAAATAAAAACAGCCTTTGAAAATATTCTGCTGCCAAAATCATTTTAGCATTTCACTGTCACACAGCGGGAGAGGGGGAAGGAGGGAAGGAGAGAGAGTGCGAGAGGGAGGGAGGGAGAGAGAGAGAGAGAGAGAGAGAGAGAGAGAGAACCCTTTCCATGTACAACTGGCAAGACCTCGTCTTTCCTGTGTACAAGGAAATTAATTTCCTTTTTAATTTTAAAAAAAGCTGTCCATAAAAACATATTTCTAGATTTTACATTTTCATAAGAAGACATCTCAATTGTAAAAGAGTTCCTCTTATAAGACAAGGTTGTAATTAGATTGTGATGATGAATGACCAGGGTGAAGGGTCTTCCCTTCTTTCTGGAGAAAGAAACATCCTGGATGGTGGAGGCAAGGGCTGCCTGGGGAAGCCATTCTGGTGCCAATGCCAAAGATTGTTCTTTCCCATGAAGCTGCTAAAGAAGAAAAGCTGTTTCTAAGCTTAGGAGTAATAACAACAGGAGAGACAATTTAGAGGGTGAGCCAAGGTGGTTGCCTAAACAGAAGCCAGCAGTGCCAACAGGGGGCGCTGTACAAGGCACAGCAGCCTCCCCTTCACTGGGAGATTCCCAGTGCTTTCTGCTCTCTCTCTTTCAATCTGGGTATATTTTCTCTTGCAGTTATTGAAAAGAGTAACTGTTCTTTCACAAATGCCTTAACTTTTTTATTGTTCTTTATATATGCCTGTTATGGACTGAATTTTTGTTCCTTTCTTCCCAAATTTGTATGTTGAGGCCCTAACCCCCAGGACTCCAGAATGTGATTGTATTTGGAGATAGGGTCTTTAAAGAGATGTTTAAGTTAAAATGAGGCCATTAGGGTGGGCCTTCATCCAATATAACTATTGTGCTTATAAGAAGAGAAAATTTGGACTTACAGACAGACACCAAGGGTGTGCACAAACACCATGTGAGGACACAGTGAAAAGCAGCCATCTGCAAACCAAGGAGAGAGACCTCAGGAGAAAGAAAACATGCCCACACCTTGATCTTAGACTCCTGCCTTCAGAACTGTGAGAAAATTAACTTCTTTGTTTAAGCCATCCATTCTGTAGTACTTTGTTTTGGCAGTCCAAGCAAACTAATACCCAACCACTTTTTAAAATATGATCCATGGACCACTTTCATCAGAAAGTAATGAGAGGATTAAAATGCTGATTTCTGGGCCCCATCCAGACCTACTCAATCAATTATCTGGGGTCCAGGAATCTGCAGTTTTTCCCAAGTGCCGCAGGCCATTCCAGTGCACACTAAAATTGGGAATTCCCTGCAGCCAGAATTTGCTGAAAGTGTCATATTGGTGGTCATCAGAGGGAGGCTGCCCCAAGGACACACTGCTTACGTGTCCCCTCCTTTAGAAAGGCATTCTTTGCAGTTAAACACTGCCCTCTCCCTGGTGGATCTCTTTTCAGTGCAAATAGCTCCTGGATGGGGGTGACAAATTAAGTCAATAACCTTTGAGTATGAATTCATTTATCAGTTGAATTCCTGTGGGATTGGAAGGATGCCAAACCCGAGGAAAGAACGGAAGAGCAGGAATAAGTAGGGGGTTGAGAGTTGCCGGCATGGTCCACAGCAGGAAAACGTGGCACATGATGACTTTGCTCAGGATGAGTCCCACTGGGAGTGAGGCTGCCCCACAGTGCACTGCTCTCTGACAGGAAGGGGAACAGAGAGATAGTGTGGGGTGGGGGCACTTTGGGGTTTTCTTGTTTGCTGTTTGAAAGCTGACAACAAAGACAGACCTGCTTTCCTCCCTCCCTAGGAGTGATGTGTGTAGAGGTGTGCTGAGAGAACAGGAGAGGGTGATGGGGCTTTAGGGTAAGGAGCACATAAAAGCAGGGGTAGGATGCAGAGTATTTCACAACTGGTATGGCTTAGACACAGCCTGTCAGAACAGAAGGCAGAGACTGGAGCAGATCCTCACATCCCCTTGTTTCAGGAGTGAACCTTCTACAGGCCTTGGCCCTGTGCTTTGCCCAACACTCACAGCACAGACCTGAATGAGCAGGAAGGTCTGCTTGAATTATTTGCTTTCAAGATAGGGGGAGGCATCCCTGCTCCCCCTTACCCTCTAGGGCAGGGGTGGGCAAACTTTTTGACTCGAGGGCCACAATGGGTACTTAAACTGGACCGGAGGGCCAGAACAAAAGCATGGATGGAGTGTTTGTGTGAACTAATATAAATTCAAAGTAAACATCATTACATAAAAGGGTACGGTCTTTTTTTTCAATAGTTTTATTCATTTCAAACTGCCGGATCCGGCCCGCGGGCCGTAGTTTGCCCATGGCTGGCCTAGGGGCTTGTCTTAATTCACTTTGGAGTTCAAGCTCAGCATACTTCAGGCCAACGCAGTTCACATGTGATTGTGGTATGCCTGTCTTCCCTTCTTGACCCTTCCAGCAATCCCTAATGGGCTTGGAGTATCAGCGAGCAGGCCAGGGACAATCTCCCAACTGCTGACAAGTGACTGCTTTAGAGAGGGCTGCCAGGGGGCCAGGGCACTCACGGCTAGTTCAGAAGCCAGGGCACTGGGATTGATAATGAGCTGAAATTCAGCCCTCTGCAAGCCTGGATGGATGCCTGCCCCCAAGCCAGAGTACCAGGATGTATGTGCCAACAGCCAGGGCACATCACAGCCCATTGGGTGCTCAGCGTTGACCAAAGCTCTTTCTGGCTTTCAATTTTCTATGAAAAAAGGTGAATCTAAGTTGCAATCTGCCACAGTCAGTGGCCCAGGATTCCAAACTCTACTCCTTGAAGCAGCAAATGGTTGGAGGAGAAAAAAGGTCAGCCCAGCCAGAATACTCTCAGGCAAGCCAGTGTTCTTTCTCAATACAATGCTCTTTGTGTCAGTGACAGTGTTGGCACTCTACACAGTTCTCCTTGGATCCCTTTTGAGCCTTTGTATATGCACCCTACTTTCATACTTGCTTTTAGTTCTAATACTCAGCACCTACACTTTGCTTTGAGAGGACAGCCCTCAGAGCAAGAGAAGGGAGCCACTCTGCATACCTGTGCAAGTAGCTGGAAGTGCCTGGGAGTTAACCTACCCCCTTTGTGGCTCTTAGTCATTGACTGATGGTGGCAGGAGTATAAAAACCCAGCTCTCTTAGCTGGAGTGGTCCCATTAGTAGGCACAGCTACCTTGCAGAGCTGCCAGGCAAGGACTTAAGTGAGTACTTTGCTTAGCTTCTTCCATTTCCTTTTCCTTTACCTGATTCCCCCTTGCAGGTTTCCCCTTAAAGAACTTTCTTACTAAATTACTCACATACAAATTTTCATCACAGGGTCTGCTTGTGGGCAACCCAACCTAGGTCATACATTTAAAAAATCCCAAGTTTTTCTCCCATTAGTGTCTCATAACCAAAAGAAGTATTTGTCCACTCTTTCTCTCCAGCTACCTTCACCCTGAAGATCCCCCACTGCTGTTAGAGGGACCCACCATTCTCCTCATCAAGTTCAAAAATATGAGGCTCTGGCATTATCTTTCCTATTCAACCCTTCTCCCTACTGCCACCCTTCAGCTCAGCCCCTTTCTTTCACTTCCTTGATTAAGACAATAGCTTGAGGGTATAATGTGTCTACCTCCCACTGCTCATGAAAATCTAATACACTCCTAGCCAATGGGTCCTGCTAAAGCCCAGGTCTAATTCTCCATCACTCCTCAGATCACCAAGTCTTAGGTGACTCCCCATTTCTTGTCAAAGTAAGTGCACCCTCCTTGCCTGGGCATTCAAGGTCCTCATCAACATGCCTTCAGCTTGCATTTTCAAATTTATGAGAGTCAAGATGGAAAGCCACGCTCCTTCCCACTAGCACATTCACCAAAATGGGTCATTTTAATATGTTGAGATTACTACAGTGGTTAATACCATGATGCACAGATGATAGACGATGGAGTATGGTAAGTGGGTTATGAGACATTGAATAGGGAGCCAGAGAGTGTCTGGGGCCATTTGCATGATATTTATCTCTGATTTTAGAATTTATCTTCACTTTTATTTACAGGTATCTTATTGGGGCCATATAATGTTTTTGGATTTTCCCACATAACACCTATTTAATTGGATCTTTACCTAATCAGGCCTATGTCTAGTCTTGAGGCCTTCTGACTTACCAGTGTACCAAACAGCTGACACCCATTCATGGCCCTCATGTTGGTCTGGATTTTTATTTTCTCAGGCTCTTGACCCCCCAGGTTTCTGGTCTTGGGCTTAACTTCACTATGCAGGTCTTTACTGTGTCCTCTTCAGACCTGTATGGGGCACAGAACTACTTTCCCATTGGTTCTCTACAAAGACCTGAGTTCTCCTTATAGCAAGGCTGTCTTTGCTTCAGTCAAACTCTAAGAACTTCTCCCTGAACAATCTGTTATCAATGTCATTTATAAACTCCCGAGTGTGGTGGACACACAACTGCACTGCCCAGATCCTTCTTCAAGTAATGACTTGCTGTTCAGCCCCATAGACAGCCTCTAGGTGTCAGCCTTTCAGGGTCTTCCTGAGCAGCTGAGAACTGCCTTGAGTAAGGTCATGTCCTTTCTGGGGTGAGTAGGTAAGGCAGGGATATAAAAGTCTGGCCATTTTTGCCTGATATAGGACATTCTTAGGAACAATTCTCATTCCAGAGCTCCCTATTGGGTTGTCCAAGGTTTTGTCAGGCCTGCATCACAGTTGCATTATTTTCTGTACAACCTTGCTCTCAACTCCTACTTTTCATTGGCATTGATTCCTAACAGATGTCTAAGCCCTGAACTTTGTCTCACCATCCATTTCTGGTGAACACAATCAGAAACTCTGAGATCAGGGGCCATGGCTGTGGACCCCTGTGAGGTTTGCTCTTAGGAGGCACTCAGCAAATGTTTGCTGATTTGTTTAATTACTGCTAGTAATTGCTAACATTTAAGAAGTTGGTCCATTTGTCTGGCACCAAGGGAAGCAGGCTGAGCATTTTACATGAGTGTATCCTTTAGTTTTCAGACCACTCTATGAGAAAAGCATTATTATTTCTCCCATTTTACAGATGGGGAAACTAAGGCACAGAGAGCAAGTGAGGGTGTGAGAACCTGAGACCATGAATCTGATGCTTGAGCCAGAGCTCTTCATCACCATCTGGAGCTAAGTGCCACATGCAGCTGACAACTGATTACTAACAGTTAAGAGGAGCCATATGGTGTCACAAGACAGTGTCAGAATGCCATAGGAGAACTCACACAAAATTGGAGGGGTAAATACCCATGTGGTGCTGGCAGGCTCAGAAACTTTCTAAGCCTGTGTCATCTAGAATAGCCTTCTCTGTTTGCCCCTCTTAAAATTGGAGCATTATTAACTGCCTGAAGCAGCAGCACACATAGCATAACCTCCCTGTGGTACAAAACAGAAGAAAGCCCAGAGAGGTTAAGGAACTTCCACAGGTCACAGAGCTAGTTGGTGTTTAGCCCTCTAAG
>NW_006293003.1:873403-876564 GCF_000327345.1 Myotis davidii
CCATCTCACTATTCCATCTCCCCCTTTCCCTCCATACCATGACTCTAAAGCTCTCTGATAGTTACTTAGTGGACGTTGAGGCAAGAATAGCACTTCCTACTTAGCTAGGCCAACCTTGCAGTCATTAGTCTGCTGCCTTCTCAGTCATACCCTCTTTGCTCATTCAGTCCCATCAGTATTCCAAGCACCTCTGAAATGTAAAGGCACAGGGATTAAAGAGGGTAGTTTTAAGAGTGAAGCAAAAACACTACCACATTTTTATTGCTACCTTGCCCATGTTCTATTATTAAATTTCTCACTTCCCCTTAACATTAAAACATAACAGCATGATGGCAAGTGGTTAAGTGCTATGAAATCAAACAAGCCTTGGTGTGAAACCTGCCTTACTTCTCTCTTGCAGTGTGACCTTGAGAAATTTACTGAAATTCTTTGAGCCTCAGTTCCTTCCCTTATGCATGAGAGAAATAGTGCTCAAGAGTTGCCTTATTGGGTGATGGGAGAGGTAAATGAAATAATGAATATAAAGGGTTACCACAGGGCTCCTAAACACAGTAAGGCTATGGTAAGTTGTAGCCATTGTTATTTTTGTTAAACATGCATAAAATATAACATGTAGCATCCAGTAATCATTAATCTGAAGTCCTTAGCAGGGAAGAACAAATCAGCACATGCATTTATTAGGGATCCTCATAACAGATAGGATTTATCTGATACATGCAATGCCTCTCAGATAGAGGCAGGACCAGGCTCACTATCTCTGGGCCAGAATCTATCCCCAGGTAGTCTGAGGTCAATGCAATCTCTCTTCTTCAAACTCACATGATATTACATCTATAACTCCTATGATTCAGGTTTCCTTAAAGTCAGAACAGAGGCAGTCTGAGTGAATCATCAAGAACTTGATAGGAGGTTGGGGTGGGAAAGATATGTGATGTTCCAATAACTTCGTAGATTGAACTAACAAAGACCGACTGCTCCCATTACAAACATACAGAGATATCTGATAAAGCATAATGAAAAAAATAAATAAGTTCAAACCTTGAAATGGAGGAAGGAAGGAAAAAAGGGAGGGAGAAGGGAAAGGAAGGAAGAAAGGAGAGGGAGGAAGAAGAAAGGGAGAGGGAAAGAAAATGAAATGATATAGAAATATATATACTTCTTTGTTAATTCACTTGGTAGCATGACCTAGTAGTGGGTCCAATAAATATCACAATTTGAATAGTGAGGTCTATGAGTGGCATTTTGAGATATCTGCTACAACTTCCCTATGATACACAAGTATCTGTGATTCATTGGTGATAGGTCCATTACAGTCGCTTGACTGAAATGATATTAGAAGAAAAAGTTAAATTGTAGTTAGATCGTCATAAAAATAAACATGGCTTTTTCCCCACTATCTTCAAAAGCTTTTTAACTTTACAGAGCACAGGTTAAGGACCCTACATTTAAAGGGTAAATGCAACCACCCACAATATATCCCATATGTAATCATGAAGGAAAACAAAGAAAAACACAATAAAAGCTCATTCCCTTTGGAAATAGGAGAAGAAAAAACAATATACAATAATCATAGCCCAAGTTAGATACCCTTTTGGAAGTGGACAGTAGGACTCCATGCTCTGAACTGGCACGGAATACTGTCTGAGCACTGCCTCCTAGCCCACCAGCCTGTTCCTGCACAGGTCCTGGTCACCAGAAGCACCTCCCTCAATATTTTATATTTTCTAGTGACTGGGACTTACCCCTAGCATTGGCAGCACCATTTGCCTGGATGAGACTGCCTGAGCTCAGAACAAAACTCACATGGGCCTTAGTCTCTGTTTGTCTCCTTTGGGGAACTCTCCAACCAAATGCATCCCTCCCAATCCTCTGAGAGGGTCGATCAGATGCTCTTAGGAGCTGAGAGGCTCTGGCCTATGGGATTATCTCAGGCCTGGTTCCAGAAGAGTAGTCTGACAAGTAAATCTTTTCTGTAGTATTTCTCTTGCAGGACTGCAGGGACTGGGCTGCCATAATGGTATTGACACACTGATTTTGTTTGTCTCATTTTCATAGGACAAGGAGTGACCTCTGGACTACCAATAATTCATTGCTGACCTTTGAGCTTAAACCATGAGTGCCATCCATGAGTCTGCTATATAGCCAGTCCTTGTCCTGACCACAGTGCCAGCTCCATTCTACATCACCATTGCTACATCTTTTCTTAGGCTCCACCTCCAGTCCTCCAGGGGTGAATATGCCCATCTCCTCCAAGGGCTACCTAGACTGTTGCTCTGCAAAGTCAGCAGATGTTTATGATTTATGTTCTCTCTGGCTTCCAATTGATGCAACTTTATGCTCTCCTTGCATGATCTCAAGCCATGCAGGACAAGGGATGGACATTTATTGCTCAAATGAGACTGCTTCTTTCTATTTGCCCATGGGCACTTCACTTATCCTTCCCACTGTTTAGTGATGTGTGAAAAGTAGGGGTGAGATCACCATAGAAAGAGATCCTATTGTAGAAATGCAATGTTGACAGCCTGAGATCAGAGGAAGATATGGGTGGAAGAAGTGTTGTTCGATATTTAAATTATAATATTTCAAACAGTAAATTTAATATGACCAGACAACAAATTATCATTTGCATGTTCTTGCAAACTCAGTAAGACTTGCATTTGTGATGATCATCAATGGAATACAGTAATGACCTTTGAGAGAGTCATCGGAAGCCAGTGTTTATGGGTGATACAGCATCCTGGGTAATGTAACCAGCTTTGAATACATGGAATACATGGTATATGGGAACTGTAGAGGAAAGAAGAGCTATATAGTTTCATTACAAACAGGTTCCAAAGAGCCATGGCATTATGAGTAATAAGAGCACTACTATATTTTTCTTGTAGAAAAGATAAGAAATTATCCAGGAATGACACATCTACACTAATAAAGGACAAACATGCAAATTGACCGTACCTTTGCTATGCCTTAAGCCACACACCAGCCAATCAAATGACTATATGCAAATTAACCCAACCAAGATGGTGGCCGGCAGCCACAGAGTTGGAGCAAGCAAGAGGCTTGGTTGCTCCAGTGAGGGAGGAAGCCAAGCTTCCCGCCTGCCGCGGCCAGCTCTGAGCTCCACTCAAGGCAACAAAGTTTCAATTATAGAAGATAAATAA
>NW_006293003.1:876755-878286 GCF_000327345.1 Myotis davidii
CTGCTGATCAACTGAATGCTGTCTCCGTGTCATTCCTTCTTCGCCGACTCCGTCCACACCTTTGGGGACCCCTGGACCTGCTGGGGTTGGACCCCAGCAATGACAGCGAGGTGACCCCAGTTATGTAGCTTGTCCTTAAAATTGAGCATTATAACAAATAGAGCGTAGGGCAAAAGTAGATTTGCAGTTGTTCATTAGGAAAATAATCCAATCCTATATAATAAAAATCTAATATGCTAAGTGTCCGGTCAGCCAGTTGACTATTCAACCAATCAAAACATAATATGCTAATATGCTAATGATATGCTAAGGCTGCTCAACCGCTCTCTATGATGTGCACTGACCACCAGGGGGCAGATGACTGGCTGATCTGCTGGTAGGTATGATTTGCACTGACCACCAGGAGGCAGACGCTCAATGCAGGAGCTGCCAAGCTTCAGTGACTTGGCAGCAGCACTTCTCAGGTGATGCATCCCGGAACCAGAGAGGAGGGAGCACGGTTCCTCATGGGGCCACATGATTTCACCTTCAGCATAGCTTATGATGTTGCTGGGGCACTGTCAGCCTCGAATCTGGTTTATTGCTAAGCTGCAGTGACTTGGTAGCAGTGGTTCTCGGAACCACCCAGAACCAGAGAGGTTAATTTCCTTTCAATGTGCACCAATCCATGCACCAGGCCACTAGTTTGGTAATAAAGAACACAAGGAATGGTTACTGGATCCGAAACAGGAAGAGATGGTGCCAGGACACTATGAAGAATTTTCATAGGCACTTATTGAAACTTATGGACAAGTACATAAATACATCTTCTATACCCATCATTCTAAATCTTCATCAATTAATCACCACACCTCACAAGAGTCCAAGAATTTTAATTTAAAAATTCAATTATTTATATAGATGGCCCCATCTCCCTCCAAACAATACTTGAATGGGTGGCACCACACAGTTTAGGGATGGCTGTAATCAAAGCTGAAGTCCTTGTTGAGTTACAGTGCTTGAACTTGTACTCTAACCTTGTGACTTCTTTTATTTATCCTAATTGGTTTCAGTATGCAGCAGGTAACCACTCATTCTTAGTTTAACAGCTTCCATTATGTGTGGATTGGAATACTGCCTGTATCTGAATACAGGGGTGACAATTGCTTTGCCATTTCAAACAATCAACTGCTTTGCCACTTCAAAATGAGGGCTTATTTGGTTGGCAAGTAATAGGTATTGACACTTAAGAAGAAAATTGGTATTTGTCTTAGTCTTTCAGGCTGTTATTATAAAACTAGGGGCCTGGTGCACGAAATTTGTGCACTGGGGGGCGGGGTCCCTCAGCCCAGCCTGCCCCCTCTCACATACTGGGAGCCCACAGGGGATGTACTAGTGATGGCTTAGACCCGCTCCTTGCTCCCCTTGGGGAGCAGGCCTAAGCCGCAGTCTGGCCTCCCTTTGTGGGAGGTGACCGGGCTAATCAGGGGAAGGCATCAGCCCCATCCCCCCGCTGCTGCAGCCACTGCCAGTCACCATAGCCACCAAGTTT
>NW_006293003.1:879284-885974 GCF_000327345.1 Myotis davidii
ATTGTGGGTTTTATGCCCAGGCAAGGGACCCCTAGCTCCTGGGACTGCCAGCTTTGACCCTGCCCAGCTCCCATCGCTGGCTCCACGCCTACTTCCTGCTATCACTGGCCAGGGCGGCAAAGGCGCCTGATTCTCCGATCATGGCTGGGGGGCAGGGCAAAGGCAGCCCCAGGTCCGCCTTTGCTCTGCCCCCCAGCTCTTAACTCCCTCCTGGGTTTTCGATCACTGTCAGTGGCAGGGGGCTTCTTCCTGCTTTCCCTTTTGCCTCCCTGCATTGTGCCTACATATGCAAATTAACCGCCATCTTTGTTGTCAGTTAACTGCCATCTGAGTTGTCAGTTAATTTGCATATAGCCCTGATTAGCCAATGAAAAGGGTAGCGTCGTACGCCAATTACCATTTTTCTCTTTTATTAGTGTAGATACTATAGACTTGGTAGTTTAAATAATAGAACTTTCTTTCTCACAGTTGTGGAGGCTAGAAGTATGATTGGTTCTAATAAAAAACTCTCTTCCTGCCTTATAGATGACCAGCTTCTCACTGTATGTCCAGTGGTCTCTCCTCGGTGCTTGTGTGTGTGTGCAGAGAGAAAGCTATCTTTTATTTTCTCCTACTTATATGGCAGGAAAAATTAGAAACACAAACACCAACTATCATAAGCCCTTACACCAGTGACCAACTCATGAAAAATATGTGTGTCTTCTGGATGCTTCCATAATCCTACTGGAGACCCAGAGAGGCCACTGTTCTCCACCAGAATGAGTAGAGCAGTGATGAACATATTTTGCCAATTCAGGTTTTAAAAAATTGAAAACATGCTTCTTGGTAACATTTATTTAAGTGAAAATAGCTCTATTTATTCCCATGTGGGAAAATAAAAATGTATATTCTTACTACTTGGTTTATCTACTAACCACTGAGTAAATTATAGAAGAACTAGAGGCCTGGTGCATGGATTTGTGCACTGGTGGGGTCCCTTGGCCTGGCCTGTAGGGATCAGGCCTAAACCCGCTCCCCCCAGAGGGGTCTCGGATTGCAAGAGGGTGGTTCTCGGGTGACTCACCCAGGAAACGGGCTCCCTCCTCTCTGGTTCTGGGTGCATCACCTGAGAACCACAGCTGCCACGTCATTGCAGTTTGGCAGCTCCTGCATTGAGCATCTGCCCCCTGGTGGTCATTGTGCATCATAGCTACCAGTCAGATGGTCAAACAGTCGGACAGTCACTTAGGCATTTATATATATATATAGACTAGAGACCCAATGCACGAAATTTGTGCAAGAGTAAGCCGTCCTTCCCCCAGCTGCCAGCACCAGCTTCCCTCCAGCACCCACTTCCCTCCAGCCATCAGCAGGTACCCGGGACCTGGGCTTCCCTTACAGCCCCAGCTTCCTCCAGAAGGAAGTCTAGTCTAATTAGCATATTACGCTTCTATTATTATAGATGTCAGTGAAAAATTTGTCACTGACCTCAGGAAACTTTAATGTTGATTTCTGAATGTAGACTGAAAGTTAATCTATTTTTACTTCTTCACTTAATCAATCCTTCCCCTCAAGGGAGGTTCTCTGTGTAGCCCCAAATTTACATGGATTTGGGACAGGCCTAATTGTCCTCTGAGGCCAAGTGAGGTTTGTTCTCTGAGAGGCCAAGTGGTTCTTCTCTTCCTCAGTTTACCCCTCCCACAGTTCTCTCCTAGCCCCAGGCCTCAAACAAAACCCAAAAACTGTCTTTCCAATGCTCTCCTCCTGTGCAGCTTCACATCAAACTCAATTATTCTTCTACCTTTAGAAGACAAATACAAGAACACAATGCTTGGGGGGAAATTTCACCTAAATAAGTCACACAGACAAGCTATTTCCAGACAGGAAAGCTAAAGCTAAGGTAAATGCCAGAAAGAGTATAACTCTATGCTATAGTCATGGCCTGGAATTGCATTGTTGGACCTGTTGAGAAAAATCTTTATCCCACTTACTTTAAGGCTTGGCAGTTCTTGTCTGTCAGCCCTGTGGTGATCATGGGTGTGGATGATTTTGAAATTCCCTTTACAAATGTAAGGCTCTTGGTAAATGTTAAATAAAATGTCCTTACAGAACCAGCTTATGATATATTTATTTATAATCTCTATTACACCAAATGCACTGAGCCATTCAATAAATATCCAATGCTAAGAGTCTGACTCACTTGAGGCCAGTTTTGAAAACAACACAGGCTTGAAACTGAGCTGGTAGGCGATTGCCCTTCCTTCTCTGTCCATTCTGAGAAGAGACACTTGAAGGTGGAGGAAGAGCTGGCTTGAGAAGCCAGAACTCTTTAACCATGTAGCACACTGATGGCCCCACAAGGGTGGCTTATTTTTAAATCTTCAACCCAAGTCTGGACAGTACTCTAGACAGACTGGCCTCTTCCAAAATACTTCATAGAACACTTGAGTGGATAATATTGGACATAGCCCAGGGCACACCAAAACTACAGCACTTTATGGCTCAGGCCCTGACCCATTCTACTCTTGCTGAATCATCTACTTCCTCAAGCATGCCCACCTGCCCAGCTCCCTGTCTCACTTTCACATAGCCAGCAAGTTGTAGGACAGGAGTTGTTGTTAATTACAATAGACTCAAACTTGATATATCCTGCTACATCTTGGACAGAGAGTGCAGATGGGAGAAAGAAAAGGGACTGGTCTTAGTTTCCAATCTGAGAGACCCAATTCCTCCTCTAAGTGATAGGCCTGGTGGTGGTCATTTGAATAGGGAATGGCTGCTTCCTCATATCCACCCATTATGTTCAGGAATTGTTTGATCTCCATTAGATCTGACATTCAATCATAACTTTACCATGAGTTTATTTAATAATTATGCAATAAGGAAGACAACCATAGAGCAAAGTTGAGGGTGTTACTTTGTTATAAGTAGATTTGCATGCACTACAGACCCTCCCTCTAAGTTTGTTATGACAAGCATTTTACTCTGCAACTTCATGTTTGTTTCAGTTGTGCTCTAAGACAAAAAATTAACAAACAGCCATGGAATCCTCTACAGCATGAGTAAGTTCAGAGGCAGTTCGAAGTTGTAAGAAAACTTTTTTCTGTAAAAGGATCATAAATGGGGAAAGACATTGGTTGGCCTATAGATCAAGACATCCAAGTGTAAGAAAGGGATTTTGAGATGCTAGTTACGGTAATATGTGATGAAGAAACCAGGAAGTGTACAAGATGAACAAAGATGTGATGTGATGCTGAAATGAGGAACAGAAGGAAGCAGATTTAAAGCATTGATATCCTGCCAATACTCACCTATTAGAACTGCTAAAATAAAACAGAAAGACAATACCAAATGTTGGAGAGAGAGAGCAAGAACTCTCAGATAGTGCAGGTAGAAGGGGAAATTAGTCCAACCCCTTTGGAATACTGTTTTCCAATATCTATGAGAGCTCACCATATACCTAATTTGTGACCCAGCTATTCCACGCCCACATACATACCAAGAGAGATACATACATAAGTTAACCAAAATATATACAATTAAATATCCATAGCAGCAGCATCCATACTAGGATGGAACAGGAAATTACCCAAATGCCCATCAACAGTATAACAGATAACTAAATGATGGTAGAGTCACAAAATGGAATACTTTATGGCAATGATATTGAACAAACTACTACTAATTACAACACAAAAGAATCTCACAAACATTGTCTTGAATGAAAAAGCCAGCCACAAAAAACTTCATAGGATTTAATTTTCCACTTGGATGGTGTTATAAGTTGAATTGTGTCCCCCAAAAAGACATATTGATGTTCTAACCCCCAATACCTCGGAATGTGGCCTTATATGGAAATAGGGTGGTTACAAATGTAATTAGCTAAGATGAGGTTAGGCTGGAATAGGTTGAACCCTTAATTCAATATGAGTGAAGTCCACATAAGAGAAGAGACATAGAGACACATGAGAAGAGAAGGCCATGTAACAACAGAGGCAGAGATTGGAGTGATACAGCTGTAAGCCAAGAAACACCAAGAAGCTACCAGAAGTTAGGAAGTGTCAAGGAAGAATTATTTCCTATAGGTTTTAGAGGGAGCATGGTCCTGTCAACACCTTGATTTTGGACTTCTAGCCTCAAGAACTGTGAGACAATAAAGTTCTATTGTTTTAAGCCACCTGGTTTGTGGTACTTTGTTACAGCAGCCCTGGGAAACTAATACAGATGGCAAAACAATCCATGCTGTTAAAAGAAGTTAGGATATAGTTATACTTGGTGGCAGGGATGATGTCTAGAAAAGGTCATGAAGGGGAATTTGTGTACGTCTCTATATGTATATTATATTTAGTAAAAACTTAAGGAACACACACACATTTATGGATTTCCTGGTTAAAATGGGGCCAGATTCCCAGGCAAAAGAATCTGTTAAATATACTCAGATATAATGCTCAAAACCTACTGTTTGCCAAGCACTATGTTAAGCAACACAATAATCAGCTAACTTCTTCCAGGAACCTCCTCTAATCTCTAACCTGAAGTACCTCTATTCTTCTTTAGGAAAACCCCATGATTTGTGGACACATCTGCTTTCCCAGGCACCCATCTATAAGTGATCTCTTCTCTAGCCAGTAGGGCAGAGTTATGTGGTGATTGTGCAGGCTCTGGGCTCATCCAGCTTGAGTTCAAATACTGGTTTGATAACCTTTTACCTGTATGACCTTAAGTAAACTACTTAACCTTCCTGTGCTTTAGTTTCCACATCTATAAAATCAGAACAATAACACTGCCTATACTTCATAGGATGTTTGCAAAGAACTTCAATAAACATTGGCTATTGTGGTATTGCAACTCTCTTACTCTGTCTTTACCATTGTCTGGCAGATATTTCCACTGTTCACTAATGTCTAGCACCCCTCTACTTCCAGAAATATGGGGATTTCACCTTCTGGTTCCTTATTTCTATTTTATTGAGAAACAATTTACATATAATAAAATACACATTATTATTTTGGGCTGAATTGTGTTCCCCTCAAGTCCACCTGTTGAAGCCCTAAACCCAAGTATATCAGAATGTGACTATATTTGGAGATAGGGCCTATAAAGGTAATTAAGTTAAAATGGAGTTGTTAGGGTAGACTCTAATATCCTATGATGGTGTCCCTTAAAAGAAGAGGAGATTAGGATAGACATAACAACAGACAGAGGGACAACCATATGAGGACACAGTGAGAATATAGGAATCTATAAGATGAGAGGCCTCAGAAGAATCCAAACCTTCTAATACCTTGATCTTGGACTTTCAGCTTCCAGAACTGTGAGACAATAAATTGCTATTGTTTAAGCCTCTCTGTCTATGGCATTTTCTTATGGCAGCCTAGCAAACTACAGTGGGGCCTTGACTTACGAGTGTCCCGACTAATGAGTTTTTTGAGATACCAGCTGTCTCTCGGCCGAGTTTTTGCATTGAGTTGATAAAGTAATTTGAGTTAACGAGCTCCTTAATGAGCTCTGTCTTAGAACGAATTAAACTCATAAGTCAAGGCCCCACTGTATACATTTATTATGTGTTCAGTTTGATGACTTTTGTCAAGATCTAAAATATTTCCATAACCTGGAATGATTTCTCATGTTCCTTTCCATTCAATTTCTCCATTCTCATAAACATCCACTTTCTGACTTCTATCACCACAGAGTAATCTTGTTGGTTCTGAAACTTCACAAAATCAGAAGCATACAGTGAGAACCAAGATGGCAGGGTAGGCAAATGCCTGTACTCACTGCCTCCCACAACCACACCAAAATTACAACTCAAATACAGAACAACTATCATCCAGAACCACCGGAAAGCTGGCTGAATGGAAGTCCGACAACTAGAGAAGCACAGAAGAAAGCACACCAGGACTGGCAGGAGATGCTGAGGTGCAGAACAGGCTGGTCTGGCACCCATGTGGGTCGCTTTTTTTAATTGGGAGGGAGGTTGTCTCTGTGGAGGCCGCCTGGAGGAGCAAGGGGTCCCAGCCCAGGGTCCCAGATCTGGGAAAACAAGTCCCTTTAGGCAGTAATAACGAGGGGCTGTATAAACCAGTGTGGATTGGGGCTCAGTAACACAGAGGCTGCTGGAGACCCAGCTGCTCCTCTTAAAAGACTGGCACACAAACTGAACTTACAAGATCCCACTTCCTCTGAGCTCCAGTGCAGGATGAGGCTCTGGGGGGCCCAGACACATACCGGGAGGAACTGGACTGTATGGCATCTAGGCAGGAACTCGGGGGCAGCTTTCTCCCAGATGGAGGTGCTTGCAGCAGTCAATGTTCTTATGCTGGGACCTTGCAGGTCACAGGGCTGACTGGCAGCCATTTCTATTTGCTCTGCCCTGGTGATACCCTGAGACCCCACCCCATCCAATTTACAAGCCTATCCAAGCTGTTTGAATCAGCTGTTGCATATGAATGGCCTGTCCTTGCTCAGGCTAAAATCTCATCAAACAAGCTGCAGCTGGATCAGGGAGCCACAAACCTATCAATAAAAGGCCCAAGACCTGGCACCAGCACCAGCCTGCCTTGTTTCACAGCTGGGCCTCATCTGGGCACTTCCAAACCTGATACAAAGTGGAGGAATCTGCTGATCTCTCTGTAGTTCCTGCTGGGTGGCTCCAGGCAGTGACTGACTTTGCACTTCCCTGGAGATCCAAGAGCTAGTGTAACCAGTGGT
>NW_006293003.1:888521-890610 GCF_000327345.1 Myotis davidii
CTGGCCTTCCAAGCCCAACACAAGTAGCAGCCATCTGCAGATCGCTCTGTAGCTTCTGACAGGTGTCCCCAGAGCCAGTGGATGACCTCACACCTCCAGTGGGGGCCCTGAGCCCGTGCACAGTGGACAACTTCAGATCACACAAGATCACAACTTCACACATCCATAAGAGACACACTCCAGGGGCAGACTCAGTGAGCACCAAAGCCCCACTGCAGCAAGTCCTGCTCCATAGGGGTGTCTCCTGCACAGCAGCTCTCCCACTATAGTCACAGCTGGTCCCCACAGCCAATTAGCCTGGTGGTCAATTCCTCCCAGTGACACCAACAGCAATCAAGACTCAACTACAACAAGACTGTGCACACAGCCAACATAAGAGTATACCAAGAGTGTCCACCATAGGTGATTGGGAAGGCTGAGCCACTGGGCCCTATAGGACACCTACTATACAAGACCACTATACCAACTCAAGGAAACTTAGCAGCTCTACCCAGTACATAGAAACAAATGCAGGGAAGCAGCCAAAATTTAGAGACAAAGAAACATATCACAAATGAAAGAAATGGAAGAAAGCAAACTACTGGATATAGAGTTCAAAACAACAGTTATAAGACTCTTCTAGAATCTTCCAAGGGACTTAGTGAGACTTTCAAGGATCTTAGTGAGAATGCAAAAAAAAAAGGAAAAGGACCAGTCAGAAATTAAGCATACACTGACTGAAATAAAGAATAATATACAGGGATTCAACAGTAGACTAGAGGGTCCCGAGAATCAAATCTATTATTTGAAATATGAGGAAGCAAAAAACACTGACCCAGAATAGCAAAAAGAAAAAAGAATCCAAAAATATGAAGATAGTGTAAGGAGCCTCTGGGACAACTTCAAGTGTACCTACATCTGAATTATGAGGGTGCCAGAAGAAGAGAGAGAGCAAGATATTAAAACCTATTTGAAGAAATAATGACAGAAAACTTCCCCTACCTGGTGAAAGAAATAGACTTAAAGGTCCAGGAAGCACAGGGAACCTCAAAGAAGAGGAACCCCAAGAGGACCACATCAAGATACATAATTAAAATTCCAAGGGCTAAAGACAAAGAGAGAATCTTAAAAGCAGCAAAAGAAAAGCAGTTAGTTATCTACAAGGGAGTGCCCACATGACTGGCAGCTGATTTCCCAACAACCTGCCAGAAGGGAGTGGCAAGAAACATTCAAAGTGGTGAATAGCAAAGACCTACAACCAAGATTACTCTACCCAGCAAAGCTATAATTTAGAATGGAATGATAGATAAAGAGCTTCACAGACAAAAAAAAAAGTGAAAGGAGTTCATCACCGCCAAACCAGTATTATATGAAACACTGAAGGATATTCTTTAAGAAGAGGAAAAAGAAAAAGAAAAAAAATATCAACAACAAAATGGCAACAAATACATATCTATCAACAACTGAATCTGAAAATCAAACAAATAAATCTAATGAACAGAATAAACAGGTGAACAAATAGACTCAGAGGCATGGAATTGGAATAGACTGACGATTCTCAGAGGGCAGGGGGTGGGGGTGGGAAGAGATTAAACAAAGATCTTATTTGTATATATGCATTACATGGACACAGACAATAGGGTGGTAAAGGCCTGATGTGGGGTGGGAACCAGGTGGAGGGGAGCTATGGAGGGAAAAAGAGGGACATCTGTAATAATTTCAACAATAAAGATTAAGAAAATACTTAATTAAAAAAATAGAATTATACAACACATATTTTTATTGTGCCTGGCTTCTTTTACACAACAGAATATTTTGAGATTCATCCATGTTGTTGTATCACTAGTTTATTCTTTTTTATTGTTAAACTAGAGGCCTGGTGCATGAAATTGTCAGTAAAAGGCCCAAGAACCCGCACCAGCACCAGCCGGCCTTGCTTCACAGCTAGGCCTCATCTGGGGACTTCTAAACCTGATACAAACAGGAGGAATCTGCAGGTCTCTCTGTAGCTCCTGCTGAGTGACCCCAGGCAGGGGAAGACTTTACACCTCCCTAGAGACCCAAGAGCCAGTGTACTCATGGTCAGTGTGAGACCATACCAGATTACAAC
>NW_006293003.1:892085-895933 GCF_000327345.1 Myotis davidii
ATCGCCTAAGCATTCCCCTGCCAGCCTGATTGATGCCTAACTGCTCCCCTGCTAAATTGCCCCCAACTGCCCTCCCCTGCCAGCCTGGTCCCCACCAACTGCCCTCCCCTACTGGCGCATGATGGCCTGATCATCGCCTAAGCATTCCCCTGCCAGCCTGATTGATGCCTAACTGCTCCCCTGCTAAATTGCCCCCAACTGCCCTCCCCTGCCAGCCTGGTCCCCACCAACTGCCCTCCCCTACTGGCTCAGTCACCCTAACTGCCCTCCCCTGCCAGCCTGGTCGCCCTTAACTGCTCTTCCTTGCCGGCCATCTTGTGACAACATGGGGGTGGCCATCTTGTGCGAGGACATGACGGTCAATTTGCATATTACCTCTTTATTATACCGAATGCATTTCATTGTACAAATATACCACAATTTATTAATCCATTTGCCTGTTGATGGACATTTGAGCTATTTCTTGTTTGTGACTTCATAAATAATAATCTTATGAACATTTGTGTGAAAGTCTTATCATGGACCTATATTTTCATTTGTGTTGAGTAAATATCTGGGAATGGAATTTCTGTATCATAGGGATAAATGTATGATTATTAGAAGCTACCAGTTTTATGAACTGGTTGTACCATTTGAGACTCCTATCAGTGATGTATGAGTTTCAATTGCTCCATATTTTCATCAACATTTTGGGTGTCAGTCTTTTTTAATATCATCCATTCCAATAAATATAAAACCTTTGTTTTGATTTGTTTGTGCTTTGTGAGCATAAACTGGTTGAAAATCCACTAAAAAGGCAAGGCCACCAATATTCATGCCAATGTTTATGTAAAAACAAACAAATAACCACAGGACTCCTGTCAATGGAATAGTCCATTGGTGAATAATGCCTGGGGCTTATCAGTCCTCATGGAAAGACCCTGCAGGGATTGGGCTCCTACCAGCTGGGCCAGGCCAATAAGTATCTGAGGAGGGCACTGCCCAGGGACATGTCTGCCTGTATCTACAAGTCAGAGAATGTGGGTGATTTAAAATTGTAGAGACAAATATCAATCCATATCAATCAATATTTATTGCTGAGTAAATACCTACAGTATGGAAGGTGTTCCCAGGAGATCCAGGCGGGGAGTAGACTGAGACTCTGAAAGATTTACTCTTCTTGATTTTGCATTATCTGTGCCTCCAGCCCCTTCCATTAGCATGAATAATTAACAGCTGACAGTGCTATCAGCTGCAATAAGAGCATGCTTAGGATTCAGGGTTTATCATGTGCCAAGGAAGAGAAAAGGCTCAGGGGTTTGAAAGTTATGATCAGGGTAGTGGGTAGTGAAGAAGAGGAAGATTAAGCATATTAAATACAAATGCCATGCAGTCTCTTATTTTCTGTTTTTTTTTTCTTAAAAAATTACCTTTAAATCCACATATAACACATGGATGCTCAATTAGAAATACATGGAAGAAACCATCCTACACTTGTCCTACTCCCCTCCACCCAGGGGGGAACTGGAGTTAACGGTTGAAGTGTGTCCTTTCAGACCTTCTAGAAAAGTCTTTACATGCATAAATGAACACATATAGATTTCTTTCTCTTATATATTAATAAAATTCTATCCTACATATTATCCAGAGTTTTTTTTTTGTTTCACCAAGTGTATCTTGAACATTTTCCCCTGTCAGTACATACCAAGCACTCCATTGTATAGGCATGCCATAATTTATTTATTTAACAACTTCCTAATGGGTGGGCATTTATATCAATTCCATTTTTCACTATATAAATGGGTACATGTGCAAATATACCTATGGGATAGAGTTTCTAGAGGCTGGCTTGGAAGAGGGCTTGCTGGGCCAAAAACCATGGCATTTTAAATGTTGCTAGAAGCTGCCAAATTGCCCTTCAAAATGTCTTTGCCAATTAAAACTCCCACCAACAGTGTACAACAGTACTATTTTCCTTCACTCCCCAAAACTAGATATTATCAATCCTTTTAATGTTTGCCAACTTGGTGGATAAAAAATGGTCTCTCATTTCCATTTATAATTGCATAGCTCTAATTTCTAGTGAGGCTGAATACGTCTTCATATTTTTCCTACCCCCAATCAAATCTGTTAATAGGAAAAATTATTGTACTGTAGTATTTTTTTAACAGAAGGAAGCAGGTAAGTGAGAAATGTCCCTCCTGGCCCAGTCATCTGGTTCTTGGTGTGTGGTGTTGAAATCCAGCCAGAATGAAGTTGCTCAAACCTCTGGCAGTGACTTGGGAAGGTGGATTTGTTCAGCTGTGTTCAGACCCAACTAATTAGCTGATCATTTGGGTATTTAGCTGAAACACCCTGCCAAGATGCTGTTCGCTCTAAACTCCCAACAAGCAAAGAATGTATTTTGGTCCAGCATATTTTCTGGGTACTTCCTCAGTTCTTGAAGGAGCTCTCTCTTCTGTAAGGGCTAAAATCTGTGTGTGCTCGCTGATGGTGATGAAGATGGATGATGACCAACAGCTCAATTGCTGGGTCTAAAACAGTGATGGCGAACCTATGACACGCGTGTCAGAGGTGACATGCGAACTCATTTTTTGGTTAATCTTTCTTTGTTAAATGGCATTTAAATATATAAAATAAATATCAAAAACATAAGTCTTTGTTTTACTATGGTTGCAAATATCAAAAAATTTCTATATGTGACACGGCACCAGAGTTAAGTTAGGTTTTTTCAAAATGCTGACATGCCGAGCTCAAAAGGTTCACCATCACTGGTCTAAAACAAGGACTGTCCAGAAAACACTGTGAAAACAAAGAAAAAGATATCTAAAACTGTCTCAACAACTTTAAACTGAAACTCCACTGCCACTCCCCCAGGCGCTCACCCCTCCTGCTGGTCTCTAATCCCCCCATCTTTCATCCTTCTACAATGGAAGGGACCTTTCCAAACTTCCAGTCTCATCATGGCACTTCAATAATAGTAATGACATGTCAAAATTGAGCACTTGGCATTGTGCTAAGCATTGTACTAGCATTATCATCTACTTTAAATCTATTGCTTAAAAACTCCAAACACTGCCATCTTGTTCACACACACCCAACATACTCTTGCCTTGGAGCCCGTAGTCTGGAATGCTTTCTCCCAGACCCAAATCATGACTCACTCCCTCACTTCATTCAGGCCTCTCATCAAATATATACTCTTAGAGAGGCCTTTTCTCATTACCTTACCTAAAAAAGCACTCCTTATTCTTCTCTGTCCCCATCTTCTGCTTCATTTTCTTCATAGTACTTTTCATTATGTGATATTTCATTCTGTGCTTATTTGTTCATTGCTGTCTCCCACATCCAACTATAAGGTCACTGAAAGCAGGGACTTTGTTCACGGCCAAAACCCCTGTGGCTAGAATAGTGCCTGGCATGTGGTTGGCACTTAATAAATCTTTGCTTAATGTGTACATTTTGAAAGCAATTTGGCAATACCTTGTAAAATTAAGTACGTCGATGGTCCATGGAAAGCAGTCCTGTTGAGAAAAGTTCATGCACAGGTCTGTAAGAGGACATATATGAGGCTGTTCATTATGGGAAAAGGGAGTTATATGCAACCTAGGTGTTCACTATGAAAGGAGATGAGAAAAATGAAGTGTGTGCACACTATAGAACACTATGCTGAAGTTAGAAGAAAAAACTAAATACTCACATGACAACATGCATACATCTATTAAAAGAGTGCTGAGTGATCAATGCAAGAAAGGGAAAGGCACTTAGAGCACAATACCTTTTATGTAAATTAAAAACACATATGCATAAACAACACTGTTTAGTATAAAATCACAAAAGAATATTTAAGGATAATATATATATATATA